>NC_080543.1:4685458-4722958 GCF_028640845.1 Ahaetulla prasina | reverse complement strand
GTATCTAGCTAGCTAGCTGTATCTTCTCTATGTCTATATCATCTTTATCCTCTCTCTCTCTCGCTCGCTCTCTCGTTATCTAGCTATCTATCTCTTATCTATGTATCTAGCTAGCTAGCTATATCTTCTCTATGTCTATATCATCTTTATCCTCTCTCTCTCACCTCTCGCTATTCAGCTATCTATCTCTTATCTATGCATCTAGCTAGCCAGCTATATCTTCTCCATGTCTATATCCTTTATCCTCTCTCTCGCTCACCTCTTGTTATCTAGCCATCTATCTCTTATTCATGTATCTAGCTAGCTAGCTATATCTATGTCTATATCCTTTATCCTCTCTCTCGCTCACCTCTTGTTATCTAGCTATCTATCCTTTATCTATGCATCTAGCTAGCTAGCTAGCCATATCTTCTCCATGTCTATATCATCTTTATCCTCTCTCTCTCGCTCACCTCTCTCGCTATCTAGCTATCTATCTCTATCTATGTATCTAGCCAGCTAGCTAGCTATCTTCTCTATGTCATATCATCTTATCCTCTCTCTCTCGCTCACCTCTTGTTATCTAGCTAGCCATCTATCTCTTATCTATGTATCCAGCTAGCTAGCCATATCTTCCATGTCTATATCATCTTATCCTCTCTCTCTCGCTCGCCTCCTCGCTATCTAGCCATCTATCTCTTATCTATGTATCCAGCTAGCTAGCTAGCCATATCTTCTCTATGTCCATATCATCTTTATCCTCTCTCTCGCTCACCTCTGCTATTCAGCTATCTATCTCTTATCTATGCATCTAGCTAGCTAGCCATATCATCTATCTATGTCTATATCATCTTTATCCTCTCTCTCTCTCGCTCACCTCTCGCTATTCAGCTATCTATCTCTTATTCATGTATCTAGCTAGCTAGCTATATCTTCTCTATGTCCATATCATCTTTATCCTCTCTCGCTCACTCTCTCGTTATCTAGCCATCTATCTCTTATCTATGTATCCAGCTAGCTAGCTGTATCTTCTCTATGTCTATATCATCTTTATCCTCTCTCTCTCTCTCTCTCTCGCTCACTCTCTCGTTATCTAGCTATCTATCTCTTATCTATGTATCTAGCTAGCTAGCTATATCTTCTCTATGTCTATATCATCTTTATCCTCTCTCTCTCGCTCACTCTCTCGTTATCTAGCTATCTATCTCTTATCTATGTATCTAGCTAGCTAGCTGTATCTTCTCTATGTCTATATCATCTTTATCCTCTCTCTCTCTCGCTCGCTCTCTCGTTATCTAGCTATCTATCTCTTATCTATGTATCTAGCTAGCTAGCTATATCTTCTCTATGTCTATATCATCTTTATCCTCTCTCTCTCTCGCTCGCTCTCTCGTTATCTAGGTATCTATCTCTTATCTATGTATCTAGCTAGCTAGCTATATCATCTATCTATGTCTATATCATCTTTATCCTCTCTCTCTCTCTCTCTCTCGCTCACTCTCTCGTTATCTAGCTATCTATCTCTTATCTATGTATCTAGCTAGCTAGCTATATCTTCTCTATGTCTATATCATCTTTATCCTCTCTCTCTCGCTCACTCTCTCGTTATCTAGCTATCTATCTCTTATCTATGTATCTAGCTAGCTAGCTGTATCTTCTCTATGTCTATATCATCTTTATCCTCTCTCTCTCGCTCACTCTCTCGTTATCTAGCTATCTATCTCTTATCTATGTATCTAGCTAGCTAGCTATATCTTCTCTATGTCTATATCATCTTATCCTCTCTCTCGCTCACCTCTCGCTATCTAGCTATCTATCTCATCTATGTATCTAGCTAGCTAGCTGCATCTTCCATGTCTATATCATCTTTATCCTCTCTCTCTCTCTCGCTCACTCTCTCGTTATCTAGCTATCTATCTCTTATCTATGTATCTAGCTAGCTAGCTGTATCTTCTCTATGTCTATATCATCTTTATCCTCTCTCTCTCTCGCTCGCTCTCTCGTTATCTAGCTATCTATCTCTTATCTATGTATCTAGCTAGCTAGCTATATCTTCTCTATGTCTATATCATCTTTATCCTCTCTCTCTCTCGCTCGCTATCTAGCTATCTATCTCATCTATGTATCAGCTATCTATCTCTTATCTATGTATCTAGCTAGCTAGCTATATCTTCTCTATGTCTATATCATCTTTATCCTCTCTCTCGCTCACCTCTCGCTATTCAGCTATCTATCTCTTATCTATGTATCTAGCTAGCTAGCTGTATCTTCTCTATGTCTATATCATCTTTATCCTCTCTCTCTCTCGCTCGCTCTCTCGTTATCTAGCTATCTATCTCTTATCTAGATATCTAGATAGCTAGCTAGCTATATCATTATATCATCTTTATCCTCTCTCTCTCTCTCTCTCGCTATCTAGTTATCTAGTTATCTAGCCATCTGATTTCTACAGCCACCCATCTCATCCAACAACTCTGAGCAGCTTACAATTCAAAAAATGTGTTGCAATTAAAATACTAAAAACATTTCCAAGCAACCATTCCTACATCTAACCCTTCTTCCCATGGTTTTTTTTTTCTTTTTTAAAAATATCTGGGCAGGCTCAACATGTAAGTCGATGTTTCCCTCTCAGGTATTCAGCTGACTTGCCCAGCCTTATCTTTCCTCCCTTTACAAATGTGACACCCTGGAATGTCCTGCCTCGGACAGCTACAAAAATTGATCGATGTCCGGTTTCCCGCCTTCGGTCAAAAGGCAGTTCAGGATGGTAGAACTCTGGAAATGGAACGTCACGCTCACTTACTTTGGTTTTCCAGTGGGTGCAGGCACACAATGCTTGCTTATTCACTGTAGTGTGGCTTTGTGGTTGTGTGTGTGTGTGTGTGTGTTTGGGGTGTGTGTGTGTGGATAATTCAACCTGGATGGTTAGCACGTAATTTCAGGTAAATTGCAGATCTGCAAAACAGATAAATTTGGTCGCCAAGTTGATATATTGTATGAATGGGGCTTGAAACCCTAGGGCAGGGGTCTGCAAACTTGGCTCTTTTAAGACTTGTGGACTCCAACTCCCAGAGTCCCTCAGCCAGCAAAGCAAAGCTGGCTGAGGAACTCTGGGAGTTAAAGTCCACAAGTCTTAAAGGAGTCAAGTTTGCAGACCCCTGCCCTAGGCATGTCCTCAGGCAGGGTCAAGAGGGGGGGGCTGCCACCTGTGATCGAAGCCCCTCCCCTCAAACTGCACGTTAAAAAGGGGGCAGGGCTTCAACTGCCATCTTGACTTTTTTGACAGCCCCCCCCCCACACACAGAGAGTACCTCTCACAGTAGTACCTGTGAGAGGGATCTTGGAGTCCCAGTAGACAACCATTTAGATATGAGCCAGCAGTGTGCAGCAGCTGCTAAAAAAACCAACACAGTTCTGGGCTGCATAAACAGAAGGATAGAATCAAGATCACGTGAAGTGTTAGTGCCACTTTATAAGGCCTTGGTAAGGCCACACTTGGAATATTGCATCCAGTTTTGGTCGCCACGATGTAAAAAATGTTAGATTCGGGCAATAACGAGGCAGGAGACCAGGATAGTGACAACAGCTCTTTACTATATGGTGAACCCAGCAACACGGGCTGGGAAAAACCTCTCCTTAAATACAGTTTAGCCAGAGGCTTCAACCAATCAGCAACGTGCTTGTTTCCCGCCAAAATATTTAAAGATACATTACACTCCTTCCCTCCCAGAAAACACTTTACCATTATTTACATGAGATTTACATATTATTTTTCAACGTAATCACGCAAGTAGACTGGGCGTCTCCTGACTCTTTCAGACCTGCGCAATTCATTCTCTGGGAGTGAGTCGAGCTGACCGGAGGGACTGTCTGTTCCTCTCAGCTCCTCCTCTGGGCCATCCGGCCCTGGATTATTTGCAGAGTCGTCCCTGCTGTTTTCTGACGGAACCTGTTGGCGTCGCTGGACCTCCTGGAAGTCAGATAAGTCCCAGGTTTGAGTCAGCTGTGGATTCAAACATTGTATAGTCAGGGCCTGTTTCGTCTAATTCGGCTTGTTCGGTTATGCGTTTTCTTATTTGGTCTATGTGGCGTTTCCACACCCGGCCATCCTTTATCTCTACTAAATATGATTTGGGGCCTGTTATTTCTAGGATTTTTCCTGCTAACCAGCTCGGGCCTTCGCTATAGTTGTGTGCCCACACTCGGTCGCCTATTTCCATCCCTCTTGTCTTGCCAAGTGCCCCCTTGTACCCGTCTGGTGTGTAGTTCGGGTTTAAATGGTCTAGTGGGCACCTGAGCTTTCGACCCATTAATAACTCTGCTGGGCTTCTGCCAGTTGTGACACAGGGGGTTCTGTGTTGGACGGCCAGGAAGGTATCGATTTTTGTTTGCCAGTCGCCTGGCTTGATTTTGGACAATGCCTCTTTTGCGCTCCGGACGGAACGTTCTGCGAGGCCATTCGTCGCAGGGTGGAAAGGCGCCGAGAGGACATGCCGGATGCCCTCCTCTGCCAAGTACCCCTCAAACTGGGTTGCCGTGAATTGCGGGCCGTTATCGGATACTAACGTGTCGGGCAACCCATGGGTTACAAATAGGTGCCGTAGGACTGAGATCACTGCCTCGGCTGTCATGGATCTCATGAGAATGATTTCCAGCCATTTGGAGTAGGCATCGACTACCACCAGAAAGGTTTGGCCGTGGAAGGGGCCGGCAAAATCGATGTGGATCCTAGACCAGGGCCCTTGGGGTCTCTCCCATTCCCGAACCGGGGCCGTTGGGGGTAGCGGTCTGGACTCCTGGCAGGCCTGGCATTTCCCTACCCTCTCAGCAATTTCCAAGTCCATTAATGGCCACCACACATAGCTTCTCGTTAGACCCTTCATCCTTACGATCCCTGGGTGACCTTCGTGAAGGAGATCCAACACCCTTTTCCTTAATTTCTCTGGGATCACCACTCGATCCCCCCATAGCAGGCACCCCCCTTGAGCCGAAAGTTCCCCTCGTTTCTTTACAAACTCTTTAAAACGCTCGCCCGGCGCAGCGGGCCACCCTCTTTGTACCCAACCAAGTACTGTTCGTATGGTAATGTCCTTATACGAAGCCCGAGCCACCTCTTTGGATGTGACTGGGCCAGAGTCCAAAGAGTCAATTAGCAGAACTGGTATCCCCGGAGTGGGGTCTTCAATAGTCTCTGGTAACGGGCATCTGCTCAGGGCGTCTGCATGCCCTAATTCCTTTCCTGGCCGGTGTAATAATTTGTAAGAATACGCTGCCAGGAAGATAATCCATTGGGTCAGTCTTGGCGAAAGTGCCACGGGCGTTGGGCGGTCGCCTGCCAGCAAACCTAGCAAAGGTCTATGGTCCGTGATGATTTCAAAATCACGACCAAATACATACTCGTGGAATTTCTTTACCCCTGCGACTATAGCCAAGGCTTCCTTATCAAGCTGGCTATAATTCCTTTCAGTTGATGACATGGTTCGGGAGTAGTATGCAATGGGGGCTTCCGTGCCATTAGGTAACCTGTGGCTGAGCACAGCCCCCACCCCATAGGGAGATGCATCGCAGCTTAACACTAGAGGTAGTGTGCCATTGTACTGGATAAGGAGGCTATCACTCGTTAGGAGATTTTTTACCCCTTCGAATGCCCTAGCTTCCGCCTTTCCCCAAGACCATGCAGCTGTCTTAGCTAATAATTTATGCAGCGGTTCTGCTACTGTTGCCTTATTACTTAGGAATACTGCGTAGAAGTTGACCAGACCCAAGAATGCCTGTAACTCCATTTTATTCTTGGGCACCGGGGCCTTCCTGATGGCCCGTACCTTGCTCTCAGTGGGGTGAATCCCTTCCCTGTCTATCCGGTAGCCCAGGAATTCCACAGACTCAACCCCGAACTAGCATTTGTTTAGCTTGACCGTGAGACCGGCAGACCGGAAAATGCCCAAAACTTTTCGCAGCCTCACCCCTAATTCCTCTAGGTTTTCAGCTGATACCAGTACATCGTCAAAGTATGGTACCACCCCTGGTAGGCCCTGCAATAGCCGCTCCATCAGGTTCTGAAATAACCCTGGAGCTACACTGACCCCAAACTGTAATCGGGTACACTTAAATGCCCCTCTGTGAGTCACAATTGTCTGCGCTTCGGCTGTGTTGCTGTCTACGGGCAGCTGTTGATAGGCTTGTGCCAGGTCTAGCTTGGCAAAAACTTGCCCATGCCCCATTGAGTGCAGTAAGTGCTGTACCACCGGGACGGGGTAAGCACTCTTTTGCAACGCTTTGTTCAGCGTTGCCTTGTAGTCAGCGCAAATCCGGACCGATCCGTCCGGTTTGACTGGGGTGACTATAGGGGTCTCCCACTTAGCATGGTCAACTGGCACTAGAATTCCCTGATTTACTAGTTTGTCCAGTTCCCGGTCAATCCTGGGCTTTAGGGCGAACGGTACCCTCCTAGCCTTTAGACGGATAGGGGCAACTTGGGGGTCTAAGTTAAAGGATATAGGGGTCCCCTTGTACTTGCCCAGGCAGTCTTTGAAAACGTCCCCAAACTCCTTCGTGAGTGCGTCTTTGAGGTCGACTTCGTTTCTGAAGATTCCGGTCACTCCCATGCCCAATGCTCGGAACCAGTCTAGTCCCAACAAGCTTGGCAGGGTCCCATCGACAATGGTGATGGGCAGAGTTTTTTTGTAGTGTCCATATTCGACGTGGACGGACGTTACCCCTCGAACAGGGATGCGATTTCCCTGGTAGTCCTGTACTTTTAGTCTTTGTGGTTGCAGCTTGCGCTTTGCGATGGCGGGTAAGGCTCTCACGAGGTTGTCCCAGGACATTATCATGATCGATGAGCCGGTGTCCACCTCCAGTCGGCATGGCACCCCCTCGATTTTTGCTTTTGTGAAGATTTTCTTTTCTAGGCGAGTTGATGCGTGACCCACTCTCACGACAGTTTGGTTTAATTTCGCGCCTTTTTTAAACTGACCACTCGCGGGCCGCTTCGTCGTTCCCGCGCTCTGATTGGTTGGTTTGAATTTTTGGCGAGAAGGTTGGGGAGCTCGACAGACCTGTGCTAGGTGCCCCTTCCTTTCGCATCGCCGACATGTTGCATCTTTAAATCTGCATTGTTGTCGTTGGTGTTGCCCTCCGCAACTCGCGCAGTCGCCCCGGTCGTCTTTCTCCGGCCTCCCGGTGTGGAAGACTCCTTCCTCGTCCTCCCCCTCCGATTCGGCCTGGACCTCTTCACTGTGGACCGGGGTTGATTTCGCACCAGCCGTTGGTGTGACCTGCTTTTGTAAGGTCTCTGCCACTTGGGTGGACATCTCGTGAGCCCTGGCTTCGTCCAGGGTGTTTGCCAGCGTTAGGTTGCTTTTAGCCAGCAGCCACCTCCGCAAACGGATGTCCCTGACCCTGCGGATGAGTTGCTCCAGCAATGCCTCGTCCAAGTCTCGATACTCGCAATGTTTTGAGGCTTTTCTTAGGGCTGCCATGTATGCACTAATAGACACGCCTTCTTGCTGTCTGCGCTCCCCGAATTCAAACCGTTGCACATACTTGGATGGCATCGGTGCGAAATGCGCTTTCAGCAGAGTTTGTAGAGTTTGCCACGATACTGACTGTACCGGCGTTGGCTCAGCCAGGGATTCTGCGGTGTCGAAAACTTCTGGACTGCAGTGGCTCAGAAAATAGGCTCGTTTCCTGTTGTCGGAAACCCCTTGAAGTTCGTTTGCTTCGAGGAAACACTCGAAGCGAGCCATGTATGACCCCCATTTCTCCTTGGCTGGGTCGAATGGCGCTGGCGGTGTGTAGCCGGACATCGCTGCTTTCCGCCCTTGTTTTGCTGGGTTCGCGTCTTCCTGGTGAGTTCAGCTCTTTTCCTGGCGCTCTTAGCCTCGATATCCCACCTTCGTCGCCAGTGTTAGATTCGGGCAATAACGAGGCAGGAGACCAGGATAGTGACAACAGCTCTTTACTATATGGTGAACCCAGCAACACGGGCTGGGAAAAACCTCTCCTTAAATACAGTTTAGCCGGAGGCTTCAACCAATCAGCAACGTGCTTGTTTCCCGCCAAAATATTTAAAGATACATTACAAAAAAGATGTTGAGACTCTAGAAAGAGTGCAGAGAAGAGCAACAAAGATGATTAGGGGACTGGAGGCTAAAACATGAAGAGCAGTTGCAGGAACTGGGTATGTCTAGTTTAATGAAAAGAAGGACTAGGGGAGACATGACAGCAGTCTTCCAATATCTCAGGGGTTGCCACAAAGAAGAGGGAGTCGGGCTGTTCTCCAAAGCACCTGAGGGTAGAACAAGAAACAATGGGTGGAAACTGATCAAGGAAAGAAGCAGCTTAGAACTAAGGAGAAATTTCCTGACAGTTAGAACAATTAATCAGTGGAACGACTTGCCTTCAGAAGTTGTGAATGCTCCAACACTGGAAATTTTTAAGAAAATGTTGGATAACCATCTGACTGAGATTGTGTAGGGTTTCCTGTCTGGGCAGGGGGTTGGACTAGAAGGTCCCTTCCAACTCTGTTGTTATATTATATTATATTAAGATATTCCTAACAAAAGCAGAATTCTGTACTGACTCTAATTGAATGTTTCTTAGTCTCGGAATCTCTAAGAGACGGAGACTTCAACTCCCAGAATTCCTCAGCCAACCATGGGGCTGGGGGTGTATGTGATTTACGTTTTTATTAAAATTTATTGATTGATATCCCGCTTTTATTGTTTTTACAAATGATTCAAGGCAGTGAACCTATCCAACACACTTTCCTCTTCCTCTTTTAGTC
The DNA here is from genome assembly GCF_028640845.1 of Ahaetulla prasina. Taxonomy (NCBI): domain Eukaryota; kingdom Metazoa; phylum Chordata; class Lepidosauria; order Squamata; family Colubridae; genus Ahaetulla; species Ahaetulla prasina. Next base: position 4,714,191 of record NC_080543.1, on the reverse strand, counting down.
TCCAGCGACAACCCTGTGTCGCCAGGGGAGGGATTCAAAAATTTTAGCAACGGCTTCTCTGATTGGTTGCTGGGTGGGTGTGGCCATGGAAGGCGTGGCCTACTCGGCCTCTTGCACAATGGTAGGGGGAGCGTTTTCGCTCTCCCCAAGCTCCGGAGGCTTTTCTTGAGCCTCCGGGAGGGCGAAAACAGCCTCCCCCCAGGCCCTCCGGAGGCCGGAAACAGGCCCGTTTCTGGGCTTCCAGAACTTCCGGGAGGCCCATTTTTCGCCCTCCCAGAACCTCTGCAAGGGCCCTGCATTTACCTGGCATCCAAAACAGGCCGCGTGGAGACTCCAGGGACGGGAGGGGCAGGGTAGGATTGGGCCAGCCAGTCCTTGCAACTATTGGTTCGGCGAACCAGATGTAAAATTAGCATCCGGTCCTCCCGAACTGGTCCGAACCAGCTGAATCCCACCCCTGTGTGTCACCCAGTTGGCTTTCATGCCTAAAATAGGACTAGAACTCACCGTCTCCTAGTGATTGGCCCAAAGTCACCCAGCTGGCTTTCATGCCTAAGATAGGACTAGAACTCATAGTCTCCTACTGATTGGGCCAAAGTTACCCAGCAAGCTTTCATGCCTAAGATAAGTCTAGAACTCACCGTCTCCTGGTGATTGGCCCAAAGTCACCCAGCTAGCTTTCATGCCTAAGATAGGACTAGAACTCACTGCCTCCTGCTTTCTATCCTGGTGCCCTAATGACTAGGCCAAGCAGGGGTTGTTTGTTTTCATCTTGTCAGCCATCCAAAGTCCAAAAATCTGGTGGGCTGTGTAAATATAACTAAAAATTAAATGAATAAGTAACGTGTGATGCGAAGCCTGCCAACTGGGGGTTTAGTTTTAAGCAATCAGAGGTCACGTTTCTCCTTGACCTCGCACAAGGCATCCCGAGAGAGACCGGATGTGTGATGGTGCAGCTTAGATGGGGAGATGGACACACACTTCGCACAACCACAGTGGTCGCTACCAGCTCCGCCAATGCCGGACGAGAGCCATCGAAGCCTAACGTCGCAGCCAGTGGTGAAATCCGAACCGGTTCGCTGGTGGCGCATGCACGCCTCACGCCAAATGCACACTACACACGCATGCACATTATGCAGCAAAAGGAGGCTTGGGAAGGTAAATAGAACAGCAAGGGGGAGGGATCAGCTGTGCCGCGCAATTTAGCTTTGCTAGAATAGAAGGGTTTTCCTACTTTCTAGCGAAGCTAAACCCTGCTGCACAGCTGATTGTTGGAAATACCGGTTCAGAAGAACCGGTAGCCTTTTTTAAACTACCTGTTGGCCTGAATCGGTAGCTTTTCACACTGCTAGTTCAACCGAACCAATAGCTAACTACCGGTTCGCCAGAACCAATAGTTTGGTGGGGTTTTTTTTACTACTGATTCGCCCGAACCGGTAGTTTTTATTACTACCGGTTCACCCGAACCGGACCAAACCGATAGCATTTCACCCCTGGCCGCAGCCAGTTCCACCAGCTTTCAGAAAGAGGTTCCCGCAATGGAACAATGGATGGTGAAATTGACAAGAGTTTGCAGAGATGGCGAAATGGACCGTTTTAATTAAAGAGAAGAATTTATCTAGCTTTTGTTTCCATTTGGAAATCACTTCTGGACTTCGTTCTTATAACTGAAAAAAAAAACCAAAACTTTGGTTTTAGGTTTTGGCGATTACAATGATTAAATTGTGTTCTTGCAGACGTTTTCATTACCCAACTAGGTAACATCATCAATGCTAGATGGGAGTGGGTTTTTGCTCTGTTTATATACAAGTGGCTTGCTTGCAGAGAGCAAACCCCATTCTCTTCTAAGCACTGATGATGTTATCTAGTTGGGTAAGAAAACAACCAGGTTCAGACTATCATATTTAGAAATGTAAGAGCAAAAGGTTGAGGTGACAACTTTCTTGTATTCTACTGCACTGAAAACATTATTATTTGTATTTCTTTTCCTCCTTATCCTTTCTTGCATCCTTCCTCCCTCCCTCCCTCCCCATCTCCCTTTCTTTCTGTTGTTATTCCTTCCTTCCTTCCTCTCCTTCTATACCCCTTCCATCTCCCTTCTCCTTCCTCCCTCCCCCTCTCTCTTTCCTTCCTTTCCCCTTCCTTCCTTCCTTCCTCCTTTGGGAAACAATCCCAAATGTTTCCAAAGGTATTCATTATAAGCATATAAAAGTGCTTTAATTCTTTTGATTTAGGGCTATTGTTCTCCTGCAGTTCAAACAAGTTTTACAGAGACTAAAGGATGAAAGGAAACAACAATGCTTTGCTCTTTTTCTTTCTTTCTTCTTCCCTTTCCCTCTCTCCTTTCTCCTCCTCTCCTCTCTCCTTTCCTCTCCTCTCCTCCCCTCTTCTTTCTCCTTTCCTTTCCCCTCCTCTCTTTCCTTCTCAATTTTCGTTTTTGTATTTTAACTTACCATAAATTTAATATAATCTGAAAACAAAGAGGTCTTTACGAAACCACCTTAAAGAGGAAAAGAACTGTTTCCAGCTTTGGCCCTAGCCTTAAAATCAGCCGACCTGGAACCCCAAAACTTCGAATGCAAGTTTCAGGGGGGGCCCACAGACCAGAGTCGTGTTTGGGATTAAGGCCCACACTTCTTGGTTGTCCCAAATGTGAAACAAGTGAGACAAACAATGCCTCCCTTGTCTGCAAGATCCCCACTTTGTCTGGAGTGAAGCTGACATGTTCTCTACCTCCAGAGGTCATATTTTGTCTGCACCGGAGAACTGCCGGTCCTTATATGGGGGGCGAGTCTTAACTTGGAACATATCCCGCTTGTTTTGGTAATCCGTCCCTCCGTGGCATCTCCCGGCTGTGGGCTGCTTCCTGTGGGGAAGTCCTTTGACCGTGGAAAAGGTCACATCTGGAAAAACATGACTAGACAGTGATGGGGTTGGGGGTGGAAAAGAGGGGACAAATTTGCAGGGTAAAAAAAAATATATGTCTGGAAGGAGCTAGCTCCGTTTGGCACAATTTTCGCTTTCATCCAAGCAGGAGAATTTTTATTTTTATTTTGTCACAACAATATACACAAGCATCAACATAAAATAACTACATATCGTATAAGCATATATATGAGCAAAAGTATGCAAAAACTATATTAATTTGATATAATGAAAGGAAACAATAGGACAGGAACGGTAGACACTTTTGTGCTCTTATGCACGCCCCTTACAGACCTCTTAGGAATGGGGTGAGGTCAATAGTAGAGAGTTCTTGGTTAAAGCTTTGGGGATTTTGAGAAGAGACCACAGAGTCAGGTAGTGTGTTCCAAGTGTTAGTAACTCTGTTGCAGAAGGAATAACCAGAGGCCCATTGTAATTGAACAAAGGTGATTAGGGGATTGGAGGCTAAAACAGTTGCAGGAACTGGGTATGTCTAGTTTAATGAAAAAAAGGACAAGGGGTGATATGATAGCAGTGTTTCAATATCTAAGGGGTTGCCCCAAAGAAGAGGGGCTCAATCTATTCTCCAAAGCCCCTGAAGGCAGGAGAAGAATCTTGATTCTTGTCAATTCGATTGCAGAAAATATGACTTCAGCAACAGAGTTGTTAATGCCTGGAACACACTACCTGACTCTGTGGTTTCTTCTCAAAATCCCCAAAGCTTTAACCAAAAACTATCTACTATTGACCTCACCCCATTCCTAAGAGGTCTGTAAGGGGGCGTGCATAAGAGCACCAGCGTGCCTACCGTTCCTGTCCTAAGGTTCCCTTTGATAGTATCCAATTTCATAAAGTTATTACATACTTATGATTATATATATGCTTTATATAGTATAGTTATTTCATGCTTATACTTATATATACTGTTGTGACAAATAAAAATAAATGAATAAATGAAGAAGAAGAAGGAGGAGGAGGAGGAGGAGGAGGAGGAGGAGGAGGAGGAGGAGGAGGAGAAGAAGAAGAAGAAGAAGAAGAAGAAGAAGAAGAAGAAGAAGAAGAAGAAGAAGAAGATGGAAACTAATCAACAAGAGAAGCAACCCAGAAGAAATTTCCTGAGAGTAAGAACAATTAACCCATGGAACAACTTGCCACCAGAAGTTGTGTGTGCTCCAACACTGGAAGTTTTTAAGAAGAGATTGGACAACCATGTGTTTGAAAAGGTAGAGGGTTTACCTGCCTGACCTGGGGTGGGGGGTTGGACTAGAGGACCTCCAAGGTCCCTTCCAACTGTCTCCTCTTGATAAGTTTCCATCCATTGCATCCCATCCATTTGGGAGATCATTTTGGACTCTTGGCTTTAGTAAAGATAAACATGACATTTTGATGCTGGAATTTGATTATTAGATTTGTTAAGAGTATAGAACTATAGTCTAGGGTTAGATTTTAATAGATATGCATTTTCCTTTGTGCGATTTTGCATTTATTTAAATTTAAAGTGGTGGGGGGGATGTTTCATTATACTGTCGATAGGTGATTATACAAACGTCTGGTATTGTTATGTATATTTGAGGATTTGGTATAAAATGAACTTATGGGTTGTATATTTTATTTAGAGCTGGGGTGAAATCCAGCAGGTTCTGACAGGTTCTGGAGAACCGGTAGCGGAAATTTTGAGCAGTTCGGAGAACCAGCAAATACCACCTCTGGCTGGCCCCAGAGTGGGGTGGGAATGGACATTCTGCAATATCCTTCCCCCAGGAGTGGAGTGGGAATAGAGATTTTGTAGTATCCTTCCCCTGCCACGTCCACCAAGCCACGCCCACAGAACCAGTAGTAAAAAAAATGGGATTTCACCACGGATTTAGAGTAACAAATTACGATATTATATGTAGGTTAGTCCTTGACTTACAACTTGTTTAGTGACCATTCAGAGTTTCAATGGCACTGAAAAGGGGATTTGCGAACGGTCCTCGCACTTGCAACTATCCCCGTGACCATTCATTTAGTGACCGCTTGGAGTTTTGTAACTGAAAAAAAGGGACTTATGACCGTTTTTCACACTTACAACTGTTTCAGCAGCCTCCTGGTCACGTGATCAAAATTCAGATATGCTTGGCCACTGGCATGTACTTATGACAGTTGCAACGTCCGTGGGTCACGTGATCCCTTTTGTGACCTTCTGACAAGCAAACCGGTGGTGGGTTGCTACCGGTTTGCCCCAGTCGGGAGGTGGCAGGAGGCTCCGCCCACCCGCCTGGACGTTATCAAATACACTCTGCGCATGCGCAGAAGCGCTGCGCGTGTGAACCGGTAGCAAAGGTAAGCGAAACCCACCACTGAAGCAAACTCAAGCGGGAAGCCAGTTTTGCTTAACAACCATGTTACTAGCTTAACCGCTGCTGTGCCTCACTCAACAAACGGTGGCAAAAAAAGGTCATAAACTGAAGCAAAGCTCACTTAACGATGGTCTCGCTTAGCAATGGAAATTTTGGGCTGCAAATTTGGGCCATAAATCCAGGACCACCTGTAGCATTGGCTGCAGGAATTTTGCTGAGGCAAATATTCTCCTGCCTCTGATTCTTTGGAGAGGGAAAAAAATATTTATTTGACCGGTATTTATGCTCACTCAGTGCCTTACCTGGCACGTCTCCCCACGGCTGGCGCTGGGTGCCAAAAATTCAGCAGAGCTCTTGGCAACAAATTACAGGTCACTGTTTCCCCCCCCCCCCCAAGTATATTTTTAACTCAGCAGTCCATTAACTTTTTGACTTTTAGACGGGAGAAAGCTGGAACAGGCTGGCTCAAGGTAGAGAGTTCAGGAGGTAGGGCTAAAAATATGGGGGATTAGAGCTCAGTCAACATATACTAACCCATCCACACGTTTTAATCTAGAGTATCCTTCTATTGTTTTTATTAAAGGGGGGGATTTGGGGAGCAGGGGTTCAAGGGAACTCAGGCAGGGGTGGGCTTCAAAAATTTTAGCAAGGGGTTCCAAATACGGATTTTGTTCATAGATATAAAGAGCGATTGCAGGAATTGGGTATGTCTTATTTGATGAAAAGGAGGACTAGGGGTGACATGATAGCAGTCTTCCAATATTTGAGGGGCTGCCACAAAGAAGAGGGAGTCAAGCTATTCTCCAAAGCACCTGAAGGCTGGAATTAAGGAGAAATTTCCTGACAGTGAGAAGAATTAACCAGTGGAACAACTTGCCTCCAGAAGTTGTGAATGCTCCAACACTGGAAGTTTTTCAGAAGAGATTGGATAATCATTTGTCTGAAGTGCTGTAGGGTTTCCTGCCTGAGCAGGGGGTTGGACTAGAAGACCTCCAAGGTCCCTTCCAATTCTGTTAATCCGTAAAACCAGCGAAGCCTTAAGACATCTCCCTGGGTTAATGGGATTAGACTTTAATACTGAAGAAAGACGGTACAAACAAATAAGTCAATGAAGGGGGATTTAATTGCAAATCGAAGTCACGTTCCCCTGGAACGCTGCCCACTTGTTGTAAATGTGAGCTGTTTGCCACCGGTGCTCAAAATGAGATCGTGAGATGATTGTGGGGCGTAGGTGCGCATGCAGGTCTGTGTGTTTGTGACAGTCATAATTTCGAGGATGGGGTTCTAAGTAGCTTTGTAAAATTTGCTGGTCATTTCCTTTTTTTTTTTTGAAGTCAAAAGTTTGACTTTTAAAAACAAAATAAAGAAAAATACAACAAAAAACCAAAACACATTTAAAAAACGTAACAAACATAACATTACATCATATATTATTTTACAGTTTACTGTATCGACATAGATATATATTCTCTTTTCTTATTCAATCGTTCACCTACGTGCTTATATTTACATTGGTGTCTATTTACAGAACCATCATTGTCTGGTTAACACTATTCAGTAGTTTACACTTCCTAGTTTTAACCCAATTAGATTAACAATCCGATTTATTATTTTGATTTCTTTTTGCTAACCAATCATATAGTTTCTTCCACACTTTATAGTATTCCGACTCTTCCCTTTCCTTAATTTCCAGCGTCATCTTATCCAGGGGTCTCCAACCTTGGCAACTTTAAGCCTGGTGGACTTCAACTCCCAGAATTCTGGGAGAATTCTGGGAGTTGAAGTCCTCCAGGCTTAAAGTTGCCAAGGTTGGAGACCCCTGATCTTATCCATTTCTGCACATTGTAGAATTTTTCGGATTATTATTTCCTCTCCTGGTACAATGATTTGTTTACATCCATATGCAACAGCAATCCTTGCTGCCATTAATATATGAAGTATTAGATATTGTACAGATTTGTCTATTTTGGGGTTAATTATTCCTAATAGAGTTCTGGTTCAAATTCCATTTTTAATTGGGGGATTTCCTCCAACCAATTTTTAATTTTTCGCCAATTTTTTTTTATCTTGGGGCCCATCCACCACATATGGTAGTATGTGCCTAGCTTGTAACCACATCTCTGACAATTCAGTGGTAAATTTGGGAACATTTTGGCCAATCTCGCTGGTGCCAAGTGCCATCTATGGAACATTTTAGACGTATCTTCTTTATAGGCTACTGCCATTGTTAATTTATAGTTTCTGTCCCATAATTTGTCCCACTTTTCTAATTCTATATTGTGCCCGATGTTTTTTGCCGGTAATGACACACCCACAAGTCGTTCCACATGTTAATTGTTCTAACTGTCAGGAAATTTCTCCTTAGTTCTAAGTTGCTTCTTTCCTTGATGAATTTCCACCCATTGCTTCTTGTTCTACCCTCAGGTGCTTTGGAGAATAGCTTGACTCCCTCTTCTTTGTGGCAGCCCCTGAGATATTGGAAGGCTGCTATCATGTCTCCCCTGGTCCTTCTTTTCATTAAACTAGGCATACCCAGTTCCTGCAACTGTTTTAGCCTCCAATCCCCTAATCACCTTTGTTCAATTACAATGGGCCTCTGGTTATTCCTTCTGCAACAGAGTTATTAACACTTGGAACACACTACCTGACTCTGTGGTCTCTTCTCAAAATCCCCAAAGCTTTAACCAAAAACTCTCTACTATTGACCTCACCCCATTCCTAAGAGGTCTATAAGGGGCGTGCATAAGAGCACAAAAGTGTCTACCGTTCCTGTCCTATTGTTTCCTTTCATTATATCAAATTAATATAGTTTTTGCATACTTTTGCTCATATATATGCTTATACGATATGTCGTTATTTTATGTTGATGCTTGTGTATATTGTTGTGACAAAATAAAAATAAAAATTCTCCTGCTTGGATGAAAGCGAAAATTGTGCCAAACGGAGCTAGCTCCTTCCAGACATATATTTTTTTTTACCCTACAAATTTGTCCCCTCTTTTCCACCCCCAACCCCATCACTGTCTAGTCATGTTTTTCCAGATGTGACCTTTTCCACGGTCAAAGGACTTCCCCACAGGAAGCAGCCCACAGCCGGGAGATGCCACGGAGGGACGGATTAGAACTAGAACTAAGGACAGTGAGAACAGCTTATCTGTGGAACAGCTTGCCTCCAGAAGTTGTGAATGCTCCATTACTGGAGGATTTTAAGAAGAGATTGAACCATTTGTTTGAAATGGTGGAGGGTTTACCTGCCTGAGCTAGGGGGGTTGGACTAGAAGACCTCTAAGGTCCCTTCCAACTCTGTTATTCTGTTAAACGAAGCACTTGTTTAAACTGCCTTGCATTGTCTCCTTTGTCGGCAAGAGCTCTGAAGCTGACTCAGCCACATTTCCAAGGTTGAATTAAGGGTGTGCAAGAGAGAGGAAAAATCAATCTTTTCACATACGTGCACGCACATGCAACATATGAACTACAGCCTGTCTGCAGAGGTGAGGACAAGATCTTTAAGCCATTAAATTTTCGTTTTCTTTTTAATAACATTTCAATATTTTATTGGGAAAGCATAACCGCTAGAAAATATGAGGGAGTACAACCAGAAATACTGTTTCCCCAAAAATAAGACCCTGTCTTATATATATTTTTTGAAACCTGAAAGAAGCGCTTGGCCTTATTGCCATGCGCTCAAAAGCCCAATTGGGCTTATTATCAGGGGATGCCTTATTTTGGGGGAAACAGGGTATAACATGGCTAATGTAACCGAAAAGGAATATTGGTGATTGATTGGGAACAAGGACCCAGATTGTTGGGAGCAAGAGGTTGACTGTCAGCTGCTTAGAGAGGGCTGGAAAAGCACTGTGCAGCGGTATATATATATATATGAAGATGTAGCACGACCACAAAGCCAAACAACAGCTATGCAGCTCACCAGCTCAAATCCCCCTGCAGCACAGACTAGACTGAGCACAACCAAGCCCCCACCAACACAGGACACACCCCCAGCCAATCAGAGCACAGCCAAGCTCCCACCCAATCAGTTCAAACCCCCACTAGCAGTTAAAAGGAAGAAACAGCTGCGATCACACATTGCTCCCAGAAGCACGAAGCTGAAGCCTGAAGATGAGGAATGAGACTTCGTCGAAACGTCACCAAGACACTTCCAATTTTACACGGGAGAAAACCCGAACAACCAAAGACCTATATACAAACACGCGTGAAAACCTCAGAAAATATATATATATATATATATATACCGTATATACTCGAATATAAGCCGATCCGAGTATAAGCCGAGGTCCCCAATTTTACCCCAAAAACTGGGGTAAACTGGGGACTCGAGTATAAACGAGGTGGAAATGAGGCACCTACGGTTGAAACCTCCTCCCTCAGCTGAGAAGGCTGGCGGCTCCCCCGCCCCGCCCTCTCACTGCACCGGCAGGGCTTCAGTCCGGTAAAATGTGAAAAAAAGAAAAAAAAAAAAACTCGAGTATAAGCCGTATATACTCGAGTATAAGCCGAGGGGCTTAAAAAAAAAAAAACTTGAGTATAAGCCGTATAGACCCGAGTATAAGCCGAGGGGACGTTTTTCAGCACAAAAAATGTGCTGAAAAACTCGGCTTATACTCGAGTATATACGGTATATATATATAGAATAGAATTTTTATTGGCCAAGTGTGATTGGACACACAAGGAATTTGTCTTGGTGCATATGCTCTCAATGTACATAAAAGAAAAGATACCTTCATCAAGGTACAACATTTACAACACAATTGATGATCAATATAGCAATATAAATCATAAGGATTGCCAGCAACAAGTTATAGTCATACAGTCATAAGTGGAAAGAGATTGGTGATGGGAACTATGAAACGATTAATAGTAGTGCAGATTCAGTAAATAGTCTGACAGTGTTGAGGGAATTATTTGTTTAGCAGAGTGATGGCCTTCGGGAAAAAACTGTTCTTGTGTCTAGTTGTTCTGGTGTGCAGTTTATGTCCAGGATGCGAGGGATCTGCAAATATTTTCACGGTCCTCTTCTTGATTCGTGCAGTATACAGGTCCTCAATGGAAGGCAAGTTGGTAGCAATTATTTTTTCTGCAGTTCTAATTATCCTCTGAAGTCTGTGTTTTTCTTGTTGGGTTGCAGAACCGAACCAGACAGTTATAGAGGTGCAAATGACAGACTCAATAATTCCTCTGTAGAATTGGATCAGCAGCTCCTTGGGCAGTTTGAGCTTACTGAGTTGGCGCAGAAAGAACATTCTTTGTTGTCCTTTTTTAATGATGTTTTTGATATGATAGAACCCAGAAATTTGAAGGTTTCTACTGTTGATACTGTGTTGTCAAGTATTGTGAGAGGTGGAAGTATGGAAGGGTTTTTCCTAAAGTCTACCACCATTTCTACGGTTTTGAGTGTGTTCAGTTCCAGATTGTTTTGGTTGCACCACAAGGCTAGTCGTTCGACCTCTCGTCTATATGTGGATTCGTCATTGTCTCGAATGAGACCAATCACTGTTGTGTCATCTGCGAACTTCAGTAGCTTAACAAATGGATCATTGGAGATGCAGTCATTGGTATACAGAGAGAAGAGAAGTGGGGAGAGCACACAGCCTTGGGGGGCCCCTGTGCTAATTGTACAGGTATTTGATGTGATCTTGCTTAGCTTCACCTGCTGCTTCCTGTTTGTTAGGAAGCTTGTGATCCACTTACAAGTCTGTTCCGGTACCTGTAGCTGGTTTAGCTTAGTTAGAAGAATGTCTGGAATGATGGTATTGAATGCTGAACTAAAGTCTACAAAAAGGACCCTTGCATAGGTCTTTGGAGACTCAAGATGTTGTAGGATGTAGTGCAGAGCCATATTAACAGCATCATCTGTTGATCTATTTGCTCGGTATGCAAATTGCAAGGGATCTAAGAGCGGATTCGTGATGGTTTTCAGGTAGGAAAGCACTAGCCTTTCAAAGGTTTTCATGACTACAGATGTTAGAGCAACTGGTCTGTAGTCATTCAGTTCCTTGATGGTGGGCTTCTTCGGCACTGGGATGATGGTAGAGCGTTTGAAGCAAGAAGGAACATAGCACATCTCTAGTGATTTATTGAAAATATGGGTGAAGATGGGGGCCAATTGGTCAGCACAGACTTTTAAGCAAGAAGGAGTTATCTTGTCTGGGCCTGGAGCTTTTCCTGGCTTTTGTCTGTGAAATAGGTCCTGCACTTCCTTTTCTGTGATCACTAGGGGTTGTGAACCCAATGAAATGGGGTCAGTTGTAGGAGGCTTGGCTGTTGTTGGTGTGTCTGAGATGGGGTTATGGAGATATGTGGCTGTAGTTTCCTTTCAAACCTGCAGTAAAACTCATTCAGGTCATCTGCCAGTTGTTGATTACCTTCAGCCTGGGAAGGAGGTTTGCCATAGCCGGTGATATTTTTAAGAGTTTTCCACATGTTTGCTGGTTCATTTGCTGAAAATTGATTCTTTAGCTTTTCAGAGTAGCTTCTTTTGCTGCTCTTATCTCCTTGTTAGTGCATTTCTGGCACATATATATATATATATCTGGCATATATATATATATATATATATATATATATATATATATATATATATATATATATATATATATATGTTTTCTGAGGTTTTCACGGTGTTTGTATATAGGTCTTTGGTTGTTGGGTTTTCTCCGTGTAAAATTGGAAGTGTCTTGGCGACGTTCGAAGTCTCATTCGTCATCTTCAGGCTTCAGCTTCGTGCTTCTGGGAGCAATGTGTGATTGCAGCTGTTTCTTCCTTTTAACTGCTAGTGGGGTTTGAACTGATTGGGTGGGAGCTTGGCTGTGCTCTGATTGGATGTGGGTTTTTGTGCTCTGATTGGATGGGGTGTGTCCTGTTTGGGTGGGGCTTGGTTGTGCTCAAATTAGTCTGAGTTGCAGGGGATCTGAGCTGGTGAGCTGCACTGCTGCTGTTTGGCTTCGTGTTCGTGGTCGTGCTACATCTTCGTAGTGGGTGTCAGTCTGCTGCATGTATGGATTGGAGGGTTTGAAATGGCTAATGTTGCAGCTGCGGTCTGGCTTCTGGTCCTTGGTCGTGCTTCCTGATCAGTGTGGGTTTGGGTGTGCTTTCTGGGTGGATGTGTGGTGGTGACATCCTGTGTGGACCTCGTGAGTGTGGGTCTGGTGTCATTCCTCGTGTTAGGGACACGTTTGTCAATAAGGGCAGGTTTCCAAATGGCTGGTAGGCGGGAGGTATCATCTCGTTTGTTCATGCTGTGTGGGCGTTTTTCTATCTCGATGGCTTCTCTGATTATTCTGTTGTTAAAGTGTTCAGTTTTGGCGATAGTTCTGGTCTTTTTAAAGTCAATATCGTGTCCTGTGACTTTAAAGTGTTGGACCAGGAAGAAGTTAGTTCCTCTTTTTGAATGAGTTCTTGTGTTCTTCAATCGTGCACTTATTCTTCTGTTGGTTTGTCAATGTATGTGGTGGGGCAGGCGGTGCATGGGATTTCATATACTCCTTGATTTTCTAACTCAATTTTGTCTTTGGGGTTTCTTAGGATGGTGGATATTTTTGGTTTGTGCAGAATGCTGTCTTGATGTTATGTTTGTGGAGGATCTTGCTGATTCTGTCTGTGGTGCCTTTTATATATGGGAGGAGGGCTGTGCCATTTTCTTGCTCTTTGTCTTGGGTTTTAGTGGGGGTTCTTTTGGATTAGTTTGGTAATCTTATTTCTCTGGAATCCATTGGATGTTAGTCGTTTGTGAGTGTGTAGTTCGGTTTTAGGTGTTGTTCGTCAGCTAAGCATTTTGTTCTAGAGATGAGTGTCTTGGCTCAGTTGATCTGTGCTGGGTGGTGGTGTGAGTGCATGCAGATGGCGGTTTGTGTGTGTTTTCTTCTGGTAGATGGTGTGTCCCAGGAGCCACGCATTGGCCCCAGGACACACCATCTACCAGAAGAAAACACACAAACCGCTATCTGCATGCACCTCACACCACCACCCAGCACAGATCAACTCCGTAGCCAAGACACTCATCTCTAGAACAAAATGCTTAGCTGACTAACAACACCTAAAACCGAACTACACACTCTCACAAACGTACTAACATCCAATGGATTCCAGAGAAATAAGATTACCAAACTAATCCAAAAAGAACCCCCCACTAAAACCCAAGACAAAGAGCAAGAAAATGGCACAGCCCTCCTCCCATATATAAAAGGCACCACAGACAGAATCAGCAAGATCCTCCACAAACATAACATCAAGACAGCATTCTGCACAAACCAAAAAATATCCACCATCCTAAGAAACCCCAAAGACAAAATTGAGTTAGAAAATCAAGGAGTATATGAAATCCCATGCACCGCCTGCCCCACCACATACATTGACAAACCAACAGAAGAATAAGTGCACGATTGAAGAACACAAGAACTCATTCAAAAAGAGGAACTAACTTCTTCCTGGTCCAACACTTTAAAGTCACAGGACACGATATTGACTTTAAAAAGACCAGAACTATCGCCAAAACTGAACACTTTAACAACAGAATAATCAGAGAAGCCATCGAGATAGAAAACGCCCACACAGCATGAACAAACGAGATGATACCTCCCGCCTACCAGCCATTTGGAAACCTGCCTTATTGACAAACGTGTCCCTAACACGAGGAATGACACCAGACCCACACTCACGAGGTCCACACAGGATGTCACCACCACATCCACCCAGAAGCACACCCAAACCCACACTGATCAGGAAGCACGACCAAGGACCAGAAGCCAGACCGCAGCTGCAACATTAGCCATTTCAAACCCTCCAATCCATACATGCAGCAGACTGACACCCACTACGAAGATGTAGCACGACCACGAACACGAAGCCAAACAGCAGCAGTGCAGCTCACCAGCTCAGATCCCCCTGCAACTCAGACTAATTTGAGCACAACCAAGCCCCACCCAAACAGGACACACCCCAGCCAATCAGAGCACAAAAACCCACATCCAATCAGAGCACAGCCAAGCTCCCACCCAATCAGTTCAAACCCCACTAGCAGTTAAAAGGAAGAAACAGCTGCAATCACACATTGCTCCCAGAAGCACGAAGCTGAAGCCTGAAGATGACGAATGAGACTTCGTCAAACGTCGCGAAGACACTTCTAATTTTACACGGGAGAAAACCCGAACAACCAAAGACCTATATATATATATATATATATATATATATATATATATATATATATATATATATATATTTATATATATATCTCATAAGTCTAAGGGCTTTTGCTGTTGCTACAAAAATGCTACTACCGCTACTGTCACTATTGTCTACATCCTATCCGGTCCCTCCTCCAGGTCATGTCCTGGTCCTTTTCCAGTTCAGATGCATGGTTCAGGATCATGAACCAAAATATTTCCAATTAAAGTCCAAATAACGTTGATCTAACCTTGATAATGAAGCCCAGGGAACGTTGAAAATGCAGAGTCTATTGAAGCAGAAGAAATGCACCAACACTGGAAATTTTTAAGAAAATGTTGGATAGCCATTTGTCTGAAATGGTGTAGGATTTCCTGCCTCGGCAGGGGGTTGGACTAGAAGACCTCCAAGGTCCCTTCCAACTCTGTTATTATGTTATGTTATGTAAATGAGGTTGCCCTTCCCTAAACCCTTAGTCATTTATTCACTAGGCAAGGTTGGGTTTTTTTGAAATTTTTATTTTATTTTATACACAAACAAACACATAATACATCAGTCGTTCCATCCATGTGACATCTCGGTGTTTCCTCCATATCTTCGTCTTTTTGCTGTTTCTTCTTTCTTCATTCACACTTAATCTATTGCAACCTTTCTCCAAAAATGCACTATTCTAATTATACCATTCTCTTACACAACTATTAATTAGTTTATCTATATCTCTTTTCCAGCCAATGGTAAAATTGATCCCATCTCTTAAAATATTCTGAATCCTCTCTTTCTTTAATTATCAAAGTTAATCTATTCATTTTTGCACATTCTAAAAAATTTTTTAATTACTTCCCCTTCCAAAGGTATTTTCTCTGCCTTTCCAATTTTGCGCAAAAACAGTCCTTGTGACTGTTCTGGTGTCTAGTTGTTCTGGTGTGCAGTGCTCTGTAGCATAATGTGGTAAAGTTTAACGATAAAAAAAAAAAGATTCCGAAGCTAACCAAGCTTAGCATGTACGAATGCATCCACCAGGATATATATTAACTTTAACTGAGTTAAAATTAACATGCGGTGAGAACAGTGGGAACATAAGGTTAGGGAAACTCAGATGCTGTCTCCTTGCTTGCAGCCCGTTCAGGTTTCATATTTTGCTTTTTGACTTTTTTTTTTCTTCTTCTTCTCATAATGACCTGATTTAAATTGCACTTCTTTGCTGTGTGAACTCATCGGATCTGTGTTGGCATTACAGAGTTTGCAACTCTTTTTCCCTCAAGCCTGCAAGGAATCATCTCCTTTGGCCAAAGGACAATATTTCATGGAATAATAAAAGGTTGCAGCTGGAACGAAGAAGCTGACTCAGAGAATACACACACACACACACACACAAACCCAAAACATGGGTAGTTCTGTTTCTCGCTGCAATATGCTCCTAATTATAACCACGCTGAAGTATAAGTCTCCTGGAAAAAAGTAGATTTAATTTTGTAATTGTACTTACATTTGTTGCAAAAGAAAACTTAGTTTTTTCTTTCTTTCTTTCTTTTTCTTATCTTTTTCTTTCTTTCTTTCCATTTCTTTCTTTCCTGCCTTCTTCCCTTTTTTCTTTTTTTCTTTCTTTCTCTTTCTTTCTTTTTCTTTCTTCTTTCTTTCTTTTCTTTTCTTTTTTCTTTCCTCCCACCCACCCACTCTCCCTCCCTCTTCCTTCCTTCCTTCCTTCCTTCCTCCCTCCCTTCCTTTCTTCTTTCCTTCCTTCCTTTTTTCTTTCTTTTTCTTAATTTCTTTCTTTTGCTTTCTTTTGCTTTCCTCCCACCCTTCCTTCCCCTTCCTTCCTTCCTTCCTCTTTCCTTCCTTCTTTTTCTTTCTTTTTCTTAATTTCTTTCTTTCTTTCTTTTTCTTTCCTCCCACCCTCCCTTCCCCTTCCTTCTTTCCTTCTTTCCTTCCTTCCTTCCTTCCTCTTTCTTTCTTTCTTTCTTTCTTTCTTTTCCTTTTCCTTCACTTTTGTCTTTTGTTCTTTGCTCTCTTCTGTTTATTCTATTCATTTTTTGTTAGTTTTTATATTTGTTATAAAGCTTTTTATAAAAGTTTATTTTTTATATTGAAAAGGTTGAGGACCACCTGCACACACAAAGACTACCATTGCAGCATCCCTACGGTCAAAATTCAGGTGCTTGTCAACTGATTGCCATTTGCAACCTTCCCAACCGGATTCCGGCAACCAAAATCAATGGAGGAAGCTGGGTTTGCTCAGCGACCACATCATTCATTTGGGGTTCATTCATTTAACATCTGCAGTGATTTGCTTAACTAGCACAACAAAAAAAGTCTGTAAAATCGGGCATGACTCACTTAACAATCACTTTGCTTAACAATGGCGATTCTGGCCCCAATTCCGGTCGTAAGTCGAGGACTCTCTGTATCAGTGCCGAATTTTCCCTGAAAAATGTGAAATTGTGGCTGTTATTGCATTTAATCCAGCCAGTCTTAAGTCACTAAAACTTTATTGTTGAGGCACACAAAAATATACAGCTGGTCCTCGATTTACGACCACAACTGAGCCCAAAATTTATGTTGTTAAGTGAAACATTTTGTTTTTCAGGAGGTCGCAGAATGACTCCTGAACACAGCAACCATCATAAATGTGAGCCCGTTGTTGAGCATCCGAATGTAAATCCCGTGACCATGGGGATGCTGCAACGGTCAAGTGTTAAAAAATGATCCTAAGTCACTATTTTCAGTGCCGTTGCCATTCGAAGAGTCACTAAATGAACTGTTGTAAGTCGAGGACTACCTATATATGCACACAAATATGCACTCCTTAGCCAGGGCAAATGACTGAATTATTCACCAGACACACGGAAGAATGCTCAGTTAATTAAGCATATAATTAAATGCGGTCATTGTTAAGGTTAGAGTTACCCAGTAGCCTCCAGGCTCTGACGCACAATAGTGGCGTCAAATTTTCCAAAGCTGGAAAAATCAATGTTGTAACATGTGACAGAATGGATCTGAAAGCTCAGCTTTATCATTCCAGCGTTTTTAAAAAAACTTCAAAACAATGTTATCGGTTTATAGCAAGGTCAAACAAAGGTCATCCTCAATTTACAAGTTCAAAGTTATAATTTTAAAAGGGGATTTTCGGTGGAATGACATAACTCCTTTCTTCCCATATTCAGCCCTTCTGAAGTCGCAAATCCGTTAACCACTTCACTATTTTTCCAACTTCCGCAAAAAGTTTATATAGGGAAGTCCTCAACTTACGACCACAACTGAGCCCAAAACTTCCGCTGCTAAACGAAACATTTCTTAAATACGTTCTGTCCCATTTTAGGACCTTTCTTGCCACTGTTTTGTTAAGTGAATCACTGTACTTGTTAAGTTAGCGGCACGGTTGTTAAGTGAATCTGGCTTCCCCATCCGAAGGTCGCAAAAGGGGATGACACATGACTGCAACCGTCATAAATATGAGCCAATTGCCAAGCGCCCCAATTTTGATCACGTGACCAAGTGCACGTTGCAACGTTCACGTGAAAAACGGTCGTTTTTCAGTGCCGCTGTAACACTAAAACTGTCATAAATATGAGTCAATTGCCAAGTGTCTGAATTTTGATCAAGGATGCGGCAACCGTCATGTAAAATACGGTGCTAAGTCACTTTTTTCAGCGCTGTTTTAACTTCGGTCACTAAATGAACTGTCGTCAGTCGAGAACCGCCTGTAAGGGATTTGTCTGGAGGGCCGTGAAAATATTTGCAGATCCCTCGCATCCTGGACATAAACTGTTTCAACTCCTACCCTCAAAACGACGCTATAGAGCACTGCACACCAGAACAACTAGACACAAGAAGAGTTTTTCCCCGAAGGCCATCACTCTGCTAAACAAATAATTCCCTCAACACTGTCACACTATTTACTGAATCTGCACTACTATTAATCTTCTCATAGTTCCCATCACCAATCTCTTTCCACTTATGACTGTATGACTATAACTTGTTGCTGGCAATCCTTATGATTTATATTGATATATTGATCATCAATTGTGTGGTAAATGTTGTACCTTGATGAAGGTATCTTTTCTTTTATGTACACTGAGAGCAGATGCACCAAGACAAATTCCTTGTGTGTCCAATCACACTTGGCCAATAAAAATTCTATTCTATTCTATTCTATTCTATTTTATGGACGTATTTATGGCTCGATCCCTGATCAAAGAGCTCAGTTGTGCCACCTTCACAATCCGCTCCTCCCTTGGGGGTATTTTGCCATCTATTTTGGGGGGGGGCTGTGTGTGGTTTTGTGAGTTGCTTCAGTGTGTCACCAAGGAGACAGACTATAAACTTTGGGTCGGGCGTGCCTCCGATTGTGCAAGCGATGAGGTCAAAAGGCTGGGTTTGGTTGTGATAATCGGTGCTGACTAATGTAGTGTGGTGGAAATTTCATTTTTCTGGTGTCAGCTTATCAACAGTGGCTCGGCTGGCCTATCCGGGCAGAGGCGTCTTCACAGTCATGGCGTTGCTATATTCGCTGCGGTCACGCTACACAACAAAACATCATGTGCCACACTAGGAGAATGAAGCTGCTTTCAACCCTGTGCAACCCTTGGACTCTGGTCCCATTATTGTATTTTATTTTATTTTATTGTTGTGTTATGTTATCTTGGCTTGGCTTGGCTTGGCTTTCATGTTTTGTTTTATTTTGTTTTGTTTTTTATTCTATTCTATTCTTATTCTATTCTATTCTATTCTATTCTATTCTATTGGCTTGCTTGGCTTGGCTTGGTTTAGTTTGGCTTGGCTTGGCTTCCATTTTTGGTGTTGTGTTGTGTTGTGTTGTGTTGTGTTGTGTTCTATTCTATTCTATTCTATTTTATTCTATTGGCTTGCTTGGCTTGGCTTGGCTTCCATGTTTTGTATTGTATTGTATTGTATTGTATTGTATTGTATTGTATTAGCTTGGCTTGGCTTCCATTTTTTGTATTGTATTGTGTTGTGTTGTGTTGTGTTGTATTCTATTCTATTCTTTTGGCTTGCATGGTTTGGCTTGGTTTAGTTTGGCTTTGCTTGGCTTCCATTTTTTGTACTGTATTGTATTGTATTAGCTTGGCTTGGCCTGGCTTCCATTTTTGTATTCTGTTGTGTTAACACAACACAACAGAATACAAAAAATGGAAGCCAGGCCAAACCAAGCTAATACAATCTGTGTTCTATTCTATTCTATTCTATTCTATTCTATTCTATTGGCTTGCTTGGCTCAGTTTGGTTTGACTTGGCTTGGCTTCCATTTTTTGTATTGTATTGTATTGTATTGCATTAGCTTGGCTTGGCTTCCATTTTTTGTGTTGTGTTGTGTTGTGTTGTGTTGTGTTGTGTTGTATTCTATTCTATTCTATTCTATTCTATTCTATTCTATTCTATTCTATTGGCTTGCTTGGCTTTGCTTGGTTTAGTTTGGCTTGGCCTGGCTTCCATTTTTTGTCTGTATTGTATTGTATTGTATTGTATTAGCTTGGCTTGGCTTCCATTTTTTGTATTGTATTGTGTTGTGTTGTGTTGTGTTGTGTTGTATTGTATCGTATCGTATTTTATCCTATCCTATCCTATCCTATCCTATTGGCTTGGCTTGGTTTGGTTTGCATTTTTTTATTGCATTGCATTACATTGCATTGTATTGGTATTTGTATTGTATTGTGTCCATATTTGTATTGCGTCAAAGAATTGCGCAGCAGCCGTCCAAATAAAGTGAGAGAGACTGACACAAACTTGTAGCTTTATGAAAATGAATATATTTAACATTTATATTGACAGCAGACAAGATAGTCAGGAGCATAGGAACGTCATGAGGTAAATCAAAAAGCATACGAAGAAGAAAAAGGCGGGAAAAAAGGAAACTCCCCCTTTACACCCACAGCAACCAATCATAGCGCAGATTGCCTCATGCAGGAGCCGCCACTCTCCAATCAATCAACTGCAACTGTGTATTCTGGTCCATTGTTATTCTTTACTCTTCCAGCTACTAAATTAAATATCTTAACACATTGTATGGTATTGTATCGATATCCTGCCTTTTATTATTTTTATAAATAACTCAAAGCGCCAAACATACTTAATACTCCCTCCTCCTCCTCCTATTTTCCCCACAACAACAATTCTGTGAGGTACGTTGGGCTGAGATGGAGACACTGATCACAAGTCACCCAGCTGGCTTTCCTGTGAAACTAGAACTCACTGTCTCCTGGCAATTGGTTCAGGTGGTTTTCATGCCAAAGGAAGGACTAGGACTAGAACTCACCATCTCCCGGAGATTGGTTCAGATGGCTTTCATGCCAAAGGAAAGACTAGGACTAGAACTCACCGTCTCCCGGAGATTGGTTCAGATGGCTTTCATGCCAAAGGAAGGACTAGGACTAGAACTCACCGTCTCCTGGAGATTGGTTCAGATGGCTTTCATGCCAAAGGAAGGACTAGGACTAGAACTCACCATCTCCTGAAGATTGGTTCAGATGGCTTTCATGCCAAAGGAAAGACTAGGACTAGAACTCACCGTCTCCCGGAGATTGGTTCAGATGGCTTTCATGCCAAAGGAAGGACTAGGACTAGAACTCACCGTCTCCCGGTGATTGGTTCAGATGGCTTTCATGCCAAAGGCAGGACTAGGACTAGAACTCACCATCTCCCGGCAATTAACCCAAAGCATCTAGATGGTTTTCATGCCAAAGGCAGGATTAGGACTAGAACTCACTGTCTCCTGGCAATTGACCCAAAGGACCCAGCTGGTTTTCATGCCTAAGGCAGGACTAGAACTCACCGTCTCCTCGTGATTGGTTCAGATGGCTTTCATGCCAAAGGCAGGACTAGGACTAGAACTCACCGCCTCCTGGCGATTGGTTCAGATGGCTTTCATGCCAAAGGAAGGACTAGGACTAGAACTCACCATCTCCCGGTGATTGATTCAGGTGACTTTCACGCCAAAGGCAGGGCTAGGACTAGAACTCACCATCTCCTGGCAATTGACCCAAAGCATCCAGATGATTTTTATGCCAAAGGCAGGGCTAGGACTAGAACTCACCATCTCCTGGCAATTGACCCAAAGCATCCAGATGATTTTTATGCCAAAGGCAGGACTAAGACTAGAACTCACTGGCAATTGACCCAAAGCACCCAGCTGGTTTTCATGCCTAAGGCAGGACTAGAACTCACCGTCTCCTCGTGATTGGTTCAGATGGCTTTCATGCCAAAGGCAGGACTAGGACTAGAACTCACCGTCTCCTGGCGATTGGCCCATATCCATCTAGCTATACAAAGGCTTGGCATTTTTTTATTTATTTTTAGTGGTAATTTTTTTTAATCAAATTTCATTGTTGTTAAAAATATAGAAAATAATTAAAAAAAAACAAAATAAGAAAAGAGGGAGAAAGAGAGAGAAAAGAATTAAGAAAAATGGCTTCTGATTTTCTTCGGGGTGTTAGATTCCTAAAGCAACACAACGATTTTTTGCTTGGCGTTTCTATCATTACGAAATCATTCTAATCCTCAGAGCCTAAAATCAAAGTTTCATTTTTTTTCCCCCAGCTTCTTACAAAAAAACTCCTGAAGCGATTTCCAAGTAGAAGAAAAAGGAGATTATTTTGTTTGCCTCTAATGAAAACAGTCAATTTTGCCATCACCTTTGCAATCCGCTCTTCCACGGTGAGAACTAGCCTATCTTTCCATCTACCTACACGTAAGTTCCTCGCTGCTGTTCAACATTCGTAATAACAAAAAGTTCCAAATTTTCTTTTAAAAATTCTTCAAGGTAGGCACGTTGTATGAACCCAACTTTAAACCAAAGCATTTTGAAACGTGACTCACCACTGCAAACCTGGCCTAGACTCTTCCCCCCCACCCCCTTTGAGAATTCTGCAATCTCAAATTTAGTTAATCCTCCATCTCAAACTGGCTACTAATCCCCAAACCTAGTTATGTAAACACAATTGCTACGCTGTGATAATAGATCTGCTCAGATAATAAAAACCTTTTAACGGGGAAGGTGATTATATGGTTCACACCGCATGCGATGACTTCCCCCCTTACGCAATGCAGTGGGATGGATGGCTTGCTTGCTAATTTTTTTTATTATTATTTTGCATTTATATCCCGCCCTTCTCCGAAGACTCAGGGCGGCTTACACTATGTCAAGCAATAGTCTTCATCCTATTTGTATATTATATACAAAGTCAACTTTTATTGCCCCCAACAATCTGGGTCCTCATTTTACCTACCTTATAAAGGATGGAAGGCTGAGTCAACCTTGGGCCTGGTGGGGCTTGAACCTGCAGTAATTGCAAGCAGCTGCTGTTAATAACAGACTGTCTTAGCAGTCTGAGCCACTCAAGGACCCTCTTTTAGTCTAGCATGTTGTGTGAAATCAAAACTTTTGGGGAGTTGGGGTTGGAGTGAAGACAGATGAGAAAATATTCCCTTCTTAGGCCATGCTCCAGAGCAGGGGTCTCCAACCTTGGCCACTTTAAGCCTGGAGGACTTCAACTCCCAGAATTCCCCAGCCAGCAAAGCTGGCTGGGGATTTCTGGGAGTTGAAGTCCTCCAGGCTTAAAGTGGCCAAGGTTGGAGACCCCTGCTCCAGAGTACTGCTAGTCCTCGACTTCCGACCACAACCAAGCCCAAAATGTATGCTGCTGAGCGAGAACAGCTGTGAAGTGGGTTCACAGTTACGACCTCTCTTGCCACAGTTCTTAAGCGAATCACGGCAACTGTTTTAAGTTAGTGATGCGGTTGTTAAAGGAATCCAGTTCCCCCCCCCACCGTTGACTTTGCTTTGCCAAGCCAGGGAATAGAATGCACTCTGCACATGCTCAGATCTGAGCCCATCAGTGCACTCTGCCCATGCTCAGGGCTGAGCCCATCCTGCCCAGTGCTGGGGAATTCTGGGAGTTGAAGTCCACAAATTTAAAAGTGAAACTCTTAAGAGAGCTAAAACAAAGTTTCTGGATCAGACGACCCAGTTTAAATCAAGTTTTCGCCTCCCCTTCCCATTGCTAAAGGAAGCAGCTAATTTGAGGATTCATCTGTTTCCACTCCCTACTCTCCAAAAGTCAGATCTGGGGCCGAGGAGTAGTGTGCACTCTACACATGCTCGGATCTGAGCCCATCAGTGCACTCTGCACATGCTCAGGGCCCAGCCCATCTTGCCCAGTGCTGGAGGCTGCCAAGCCAGGGAGCAGAGTGCACTCTGCCCATGCTTGGATCTGAGCCCATCAGTGCACTCTGCACATGCTCAGGGCTGAGCCCATCCTGGCCAGTGCTGGAGTCAGCCAAGCCAGGGAACAGAGTGCACTCTGCACATGTTCTAGACTGAATCCCTCCTGCCCCATTCTGAGCCTGTGAAACCAGGGAATAGAGTGCACTCTGCACATGCTCGGATCTGAGCCCATCAGTGCACTCTGCACATGCTCAGAGCCGAGCCCAACCTGCCCAGTGCTGGAGCTTGCCAAGCCAGGGAATAGAGTGCACTCTGCACATGCTCAGATCCGAGCCCATCAGTGCACTCTGCCCATGCTCAGGGCTGAGCCCATCCTGGCCAGTGCTGGAGCCTGCCAAGCCAGGGAGTGCACTCTGCCCATGCTCAGGGCCGACCCCATCCTGGCCAGTGCTGGAGCCTGCCAAGCCAGGGAGCAGAGTGCACTCTGCCCATGCTTGGATCTGAGCCCATCAGTGCACTCTGCACATGCTCAGGGCTGAGCCCATCCTGGCCAGTGCTGGAGTCAGCCAAGCCAGGGAACAGAGTGCACTCTGCACATGGTCTAGACTGAATCCCTCCTGCCCCATTCTGAGCCTGTGAAACCAGGGAGCAGAGTGCACTCTGCCCATGCTTGGATCTGAGCCCATCAGTGCACTCTGCACATGCTCAGAGCCGAGCCCAACCTGCCCAGTGCTGGAGCTTGCCAAGCCAGGGAATAGAGTGCACTCTGCACATGCTCAGATCCGAGCCCATCAGTGCACTCTGCCCATGCTCAGGGCTGAGCCCATCCTGGCCAGTGCTGGAGCCTGCCAAGCCAGGGAGTGCACTCTGCCCATGCTCAGGGCCGACCCCATCCTGGCCAGTGCTGGAGCCTGCCAAGCCAGGGAGCAGAGTCCACTCTGCACATGCTCGGATCCGAGCCCATCAGTGCACTCTGCCCATGCTCAGGGCCGAGCCCATCCTGCAAAGTGCTGGCGTCTGCCATACCAGCTGCGGTCGGGGTAGCAGGACTGAATAACCCTCCGGGGCTCAAATAAACCCGGAATCATTCTTTCCCTTCCCCCCACTCCCCCCCCCAAAAAAACCCAGTTCCCAAACTTCCTTCCAAGCCATCCCGCGGGAGGAAGAGCCCAGCGGTGCCTCCCTCCCTCCCCGCCTTCCCCTTCCAGATGTTCCTCCCTTCCCTTCCCTCGGCTGGAAAAAAAAAGTTGCATCCTCCCCCCTCCCTTCCCCCCTCCGCCAAATCCCTCCCCCTCTCCCCTCCCCAGCAGCAGGAGGAGGACGGGGGGGTGGCCCCTCTCGTGCACGCGCCCGGCGGAGCCGCGCCCTCCGGAGACTCTCCCTCCCTCCTTCCTTCCTTCCCACGCCGGGGGTGGCAGGGGAGAAGGGGGCGTCTCGGGCGGGGCGGGGCAGGGAGGAGGGAGGGGTCGCGCGTCCTCGAGGCGCGCGCACGAGCCGGAGTTTGCGCGCTGGCGGGCGGAGCGCTTTAAAAGCCCCGCGCGCCTCCGCTCGTCCAGCTGCTCTGCCGCCGCTGCTTCTTCTTCTCCTCCGGCGGGCGAGAGAGGCTCGCTCCTGCCGCCGCCGCCGCCTCTCCGTGCGAGACCCGGAGCTGTGGCCGGCTGGCGAGGTGAGTTCCAGCGATGCCCGCCGGGGAAGCCCCTTTGGAAGCAGCCGGGGAAGGAGGAGGAGGGAGGGGAGGGAAGGGGAAGGAAGACGGGACCCGCTCTGCCTCTGCTCCTGGCCTCCTGGGTGGGCGAGGGCGGCTGCAGGCAGGCAGGCTGGCCCTCTGTCCGTCCGGTCGATCCTCTCTGCATCTCGCCCTCCCCGCCGGGACTTGCTTTCGGCTGGAGAGAAAAGAAAGGAAAAAGGGGGCGGGAAACCCGCTTTCTGGGCAAGGGGGGGGGGTTGCGGAGACTTTTGCACGGGGCATCCAGAGGGGGTTGTTTGGAGTTTTGCGCATCGAGGGGGTTTGCGCCGACTTTTGCACATCGCAGGGGCTTGCGCTAAGTTTTGCACATCGCAGGGGTTGCGCTGACTTTTGCACATCGCAGGGGTTGCGCTAAGTTTTGCACATCGCAGGGGGGGTTGCGCTGACTTTTGCACATCGCAGGGGGGCTTGCGCTAAGTTTTGCACATCGCAGGAGGGGTTGCGCCGACTTTTGCACATCGTGGGGGAGGCTTGCGCTAAGTTTTGCACATCGCACGGGAGGTTGCGCTGACTTTTGCACGTCGCAGGGGGGTTCGCGCCTACTTTTGCACATCGAGGGGAGTTGCGCTGACTTTTACACATCGAGGGGCTTGCGTTGACTTTTACACTTCGCAGAGGGGTGTTGCGCTGACTTTTGCACATCGAGGGGGGTTGCGTTGAATTTTATAGGGGACATCCAGGGAGGGGGGTGTAATGTTCTGGTAACTTTTGCACGGGGCATCCAAGACGGTTATTCTGACTTTTGCACGGTGCATAGAGGGGGGTTTGTGCTCCTCTGGGGTGCTTTGGGGGCGCCAGGGTACATCCCCCTCTTTTCTGCCCCGGAGTGGGGGGGAGGGAGGACTCCAGCACGCACTTTCTGCAACTTTGGAGCCCATCCGCACCGGACCTCCGTGGCTGAATGGGACCTATGGAAGGAGTTTCCATGCGAAGCGGAGTGAGTCTAGAGAAAAGAAAGACTAGGGAGGGGTCACGATAGCAGTCTTCCAATATTTGAGGGGCTGCCCCAAAGAGGAGGGGGGTCAATCTATTCTCCAAAGTACCAGAAGGCAGGAGAAGAAGCAACAACAGATGGAAACTAACCAAGGAAGGAAGCAACCTGGAACAAAGGAGAAATTTCCTGACAGAACACTTAATCCGTGGAACTACTTGCCACCAGAAGTTGTTGGGTGCTCCATCACTGGAAGTTTTTAAGAAGAGATTAGATAACCATTTGTCTGACATGGTAGAGGGTCTCCTCCTTGAGCAGGGGGGTTGGACTAAAAGACCTCCAAGGTCCCTTCCAGGTCTATTTTGGTTGATTGATTGATTGATTGATTGAATCACTTTGTTGGAAGAGTTAACCATGTTAGCTTGTATGGAAAAAGGGTTGGGGGTTGCAACCTTGGTAAAAGAGGGCGAAGGAGCTGTGGGGCAGGTCACAAATCTTCCAAATGAAGAGGCGCATTGTCTTCTGAACTGAAACCACACAAGGGTCATCTTAGAATAGATTGAATAAGCTGAAAGGGACCTTGGAGGTCGTCTAGTCCAGCTCCCTGCTCAAGCAAGAGAACCTATACTATTTCTGATAAGCGACTGTCTAGTCTCTTCTTTTAGGAGACCGTCCTATGAAGTGGGGGTCTTGAGCCTGGGTTGGACTACACTACCCATCAGGATCAGCACCTGTGAACGAAACTTTGCAGAGGTCTGGAATAAAGTGCGAACAAGCAACTTAAAGGCTGTTTTGGTGAGGTGGAGAGGGGGATGGAAGGATTATGTTTATTTATTAAATTTATATGCTGCCCGTCTTGCTGGCTGGATTTCTTGGCCCAGAGTACGGTCAGTCCTCAACTTACACTTTGAACGGTCACTAAACGAGCTGTTATCCCCTCAAAATTCGGATGCTTGGCAACTGACTCACACTTGTGACGGTTGTAGCATCCCAGGGTCACACAGTCCCCTTTTGCAACCTCTTGACAAGCCAAGTCAAGGAGGAAGCCAGATTCACTTAACAACCGTGTCGTTAACTTAAGAACCATGGTGATTTGCTTAACAACCGTGGCACGAATGGTCGTAAAATGAGGCAAACGTCAACAACTGCCTTAGCAACAGAAATTTGGGGTTGCATGTGCCTATAACTCAAATGCTAACAGGAAGGGATATTTGGGTGCTGTTTTTTTTTTCATAGGCTAATGTTAAGATGCAGAATTTGAGGGAGTAAATTGTGACTCGGAACTGGGAACCAGTTTGCTTGGTTCGTTGGAGCCGGTTTGTTCCTCTCGGCTGGATCTCTCTTGCAAAGTTGTCATTTTGGCAGCCAAGTTGCTGGAGGTAGCGTGGTATCTACCTTGCCCTGATGTCTCAAAGGAGAGGTGAAATGTCACTCCTCAATGTGTACTCCACATTGCATGCGTGCTGCATATGTGTGTTGTGGTTGCATGACTTTGGGCCGTGGGCTCTGTGAGAAATAAACGTCGGCGTTGTCTTGAATGCCCTCGGCAATTGGATAAGCGTTCCCGGTGTTTGGTCGTTCAATCCCGAAGTTGTCTCGCGGCTGGACTCGTTGTGCGCTCTACCGGGGGCTACCCTTGAAGAGCGTTCGGAAGCTACAGCTGGTGCAGCGTGTAGTTTGCGCATGGTGGCGCGGGTAGTTTGGCGGGCCCCAAGAATGGTCCCTGGGACATCACTGCACCGCTGCATTGGTTACCAGTTTGCTTCTGTTTCCAATTCAAGGTGTTTGTGTTTTAAAACAAGAGTCTCCAACCTTGGCCACTTTAAGACTTGTGGACTTCAATTCCCAGAATTCTGGGAGTTGAAGTCCACAAGTCTTAAAGTGGCCAAGGTTGGAGACTCTTGCTTTAAAGAGCCCTTCCTGGCATGGTCCAGGTTACTTGAAGGACCATCTCATCCCACTGGGATTGCCCCTACCACCTGTGGCCGCAGAGGAGACATGCTATGGGGTCCCGCCAGACCGATTATCCCGGCTGGTGGGGTCCAGGAGCAGGGCCTTCTCTGCGGTGGCTCCTGCCCTCTGGAACCTCGTGACCCCCATGATGTGAAATTGGCCCAAACCCTCCTACCTTTTCATAAGGGACTAAAAAACCTGGCTCTGCCCATTGGCTTTGGGGCTCCAGTGGAGGAAAAGGGCCCTGGAGGTGATTGATCGAGTAACAACAGATCCCACCTCCTCCCCCCCCAGCCCCTCCCCCCCATGTGTCTCTTAATATTTGGTTTTTTAACTTTTTATGTTTAAACTGTAAGCTGCCCAGAGTTACCCTATGGTAAGATGGGCAAGCAATAAATTGTAGAAAGAAAGAGAGAGAGAGAGACTGGCCTAATTAAATTTTAATCTGGGGTTATTTATATTTTAGGGTTTTAAATTATTT
>NC_080543.1:4625458-4682958 GCF_028640845.1 Ahaetulla prasina | reverse complement strand
CTGAGCTTGGTTGTTTTCTTGCAAACGTTTCATGACCTGACTAGGTAACATCATCAGTGGTAGAAGGGAGTCGGGGGTTTGTGGAAAGGAGGAGAAGGAGATCTCTGAGCTTGGTTGTTTTCTTGCAAACGTTTCATGACCTAACGAGGTAACAGCATCAGTGCACAGGATGATTTGTTGAAATTTGCCCATTTTAAATGTTGGGACATTTGAAGTTGGGACTCCAGATTGATCGCTTGGGGAGGGCTTCCCGGGGTCTTCTCAAAATGTTTTGGACTTGCACTCCTTCCCTCTACAAGGGCTCCTCGACTCATAACCCATCCATTTCGCGTTGGGAGCCCCGCGTGTCTTCCTACGTTGGGTGCAGCAAAAATGATTCAATCAAACAGAACGGAGCCTGGAAGGGACCTTGGAGGTCTTCTAGTCCAACCCCCTGCTCAAGGAGGAGACCCTATACCCGTCATGGCGAACCTATGGCACAGCACGTGAGCTGTTGCCCAGCTCAGCTCCATCATGCACGTCTACGGAGGCCTCCTGCTGGTCAGCTGATTTGTGGGATGCGTGTTGGTTGTGGGGAATGCAGGAGATGCGCGCGCATGGACGGGGTGGGTCGTGCGCTTGCACGGGGGTCATGCGCATATGTGCAGAGGTTGGGAGGAGGGGGGTGGTGTGCTCCCTCCACAGTCTGTTTTTGGGCCCAGGAGGCTGCAGGGAGGCTGCTAGGCCCAAAACGGGGGGCGGGGGGGCGGCATGGGTTGCATGAGTGGTGAAATGCAAAATTTGTTACTATCAGTTTGGTGGGCATGGCTTGGTGGAAAGGGGTAAATGTGACTGGGTGGGCATGGCCAACTTTTTTTTTTTTTTTACTTTTAAAAGCATTTTTTTTCTACAATCTCTTGGGCTGAAGAGGTTGTAAAAAAAATGCTTTTAAAAGGCTCCTCTGGCGATCCCAGCTGAGTTGCCTGATCGTCAGAGGTTTTTAAAAGCATTTTTTTTGGCCAAAGAAAAAATGCTTTTAAAAGTAAAACAAAAAACAAAAAAAACTCTCTGATGATTGCACGGCTCAGCTGGGCAGGGATTTTTGCTACCGGTTCTCCGAACCACCCGCCACCATTGCTACCGAATCGGGCGATCCGGTCCAAACCAGGAGCATTTCACCCCTGGGTTACGTGCATATGTGCAGGCAAGCTGGGGAAGCGTGGGCGGATTGTGCGCGCATGCACGGGGGGTGGCATATTGCATTATGGGTGCCGGCACATGTGCATGCTGTCGCACACGCGCACACATACTTTCGGCACACGAGAAAAAGGTTACCCGTCACTGCCCTATACCATTTCAGACAGGTGGCCTCCCAGTCTCTTTTTTTAAAAAAAACCTCCTGTGATGGAGCACTTACAACTTCTGGAGGCCAGTAGTTCCACTGGCTAATTGTTCTCTCCGTTAGGATAAACGGGGGCCAATGACGAAAGCCGTGTTGGGCTTGGAGCTCCACCCCTTTTGTGTGTAAATTGCCACGTTGCACATAACAGGTAGTTCTCAACTTGCAACCCTTCATTTAGTGTTGTAACCTTCGAAAAGCACGGGAAAAAGCAACCCACGCCCGCTTTTCACACTTAAGGACCGTTGCAGCATCCCCGTAGTCACGCGATCAAAATTCAAAGGCTTGGCAACTGGCATGTACTTATGACTGTTCCGGTGGCCTGGGGTCACGTGATCCCCTTTTGGGACCTTCCGGCCAGCGAAGTCAAATGTTGGGAAGCCCAATTCACTTAACAACCGTGTGACTTAACTTATCAACTGCAGTGATTCAGTTAAGGACTGAGGCAAGAAAGGTCGCAAAACCACAGCTTTTGACAGCTGTCTTGCTTAGCGGTGGAAATTTGGGGCTCAAGTGTGGTCATACATCAAGGACTATACTTGCACCTACAACAGGGGTGAGGCTGCTTGCAAAAGTGACGCAGTTTTTATCGTTGCGACGGAAGGATCAGATCTCGCAGGCATCTTTGGGTAAAGATAAACCATGTAGTTTTATTTAGCCAGCATGTGTAAGTCTTTGTTGTGATCTGCCAACAGCCTGAGAGCTGGCAATGGAGTCGGACAGCGATGAGGCTGAGGAAGAGCGTGGGCCAGCCCTGGAGACTGGGGAAGGCCCGGATGAGGGCTCTGCGTCGGAGGCAGAAGTGAGGCCAGGGCCATCGGGAAGTGAGGTGCGGACTCCAGAGCCTCCAGAGACTGATAGTAGTGAGGCAGAGGAACAGGAGGAACCTGTTCCTAATAAATGCATGAGAAGAGCTGCCAGAAGGCAAGAGCAGCTCAAGCAAAAAGGACAACTCTGGAGTAAGGCCAGGAGATGACTGGCCCCTCCCATAAGGCTTAAAAGACCAGCAACAGCATTTGGGCTCTTTGCTGGAAAACAACGTTGATAGCTTCATCTTGTTGCATTTGTTTCACATCAGTATCTTCTGAATGTTTGCCAAGAAAGGCCTTTGGCAGTTTGCCTAATTGGACCCAAGGTTGGTGACAGGACTGAGGAATTTGTGTTGGAAGGAATTTAATTTAGTTGAACTACGCTGAGAATGAAGTAATTCTCAACTGTTCGAATAAAGTTTGTTTGTGTTTACACTGACGGAGTTTCCTACTACCTACCTGGGCCTGGGTCACAACAGTCTTACAGAGAAGGTGTGTACAGACTCAGCAAGTAAGTGTTGTGGGTTCTTGTTCCTTCAGCCGGGGTTATGTAATGGGACGTTTTCCACAACCCCGACTAACATCGCCATCCTGTGAGTTTTGTTATTATTCTGTATTATTATTATTTCTACTGCTTGACAACTGGAGTTCTCCATGTGGGTTATTTTTTTATATATATATTGATGTTTATGGATGACTGTAAAATTGAGATAGAAACACAAGCCAACCCCACCTTAATTTTGTTTACTAGGAGACAACCTTTGCCCGCTTGGGGATGTCATCATTCCAGAGAGATTTCCTTATCTAAACAGAGAAATGGAATGGACAAGGGCGGCCAAAAAGCAGTTTCGACTTCCTGCGGGCTTCCCCATTGAGTTTCCTTTCTGGCATCTGGCAGAGAACATTGTAAATCTCTCCTCCTCCTCCTTTTCCTCCTTCTCCTTCCCCTTTTCCTCCTTCCCCTTCCCCTCGTCGTCCTCCTCTTTCTCCTTCTCCATCTCCTCTCTATTTCTTCTCTTTTCTTCTCCTTCTCTCTCCTTCTCCTCCTTCCCTTCCCTTCCTTTCCCCTTCCCCTCCCCCTCCCTTTCTCCTTCTCTTTCTCCTTCTCCTTCTCTTCCTCCTCCTCCTGGCCCCTTTCCCTTCCCCTCCTCCTTCACCTTCTCTCTCCTTGTCCTTCTTTTTACTTCTCCTTCTCTCTCCTTCTTCTTCTCCTTCTCTTCCTTTCCCTTCTCCTGCCCTTCTTTTCCTCCATTTCCTCCTCGTCCTATTCTCCTCCTCCTCCTTCCCTTCCCTTCTCCTCCTTCTCTCTTTCTCTTGCTTTCTCCTTCTCCTCCTTCTCCTTCCTTTTCCTCTTCCTCCATTTCTCCTTCTCTTCTCCTTTTCTTCCTCCTCCTCCTTCCCTTCCTCCTTCCCTCTTCCTTCTCATTCTCTCTCCTTCTCCTCTTTACTTCTCCTTCTCTCTCCTCCTTCTCTTCCTTCTCTTTCTCCTTCTCCTTCTCTTCCTCCTCCTCCTCCTTTTCTTCCTCCTCCTTTTCTTCCTCCTCCTCCTTCCCTTCTCCTCTCCTTCTCTCTCTTTCTCCTTCTCCTTCCCTTCCTTTCCCTTCTCCTGCCCTTCTTTTCCTCCATTTCCTCCTCGTCCTATTCTCCTCCTCCTCCTTCCCTTCCCTTCTCCGTCTCCTTCTCTCCTTCTCTTTCTTCTCCTTCTCCTCCTTCTCCTTCCCTTCCTTTCCTCTTCCCCTCCATTTCTCCTTCTCTTTCTCCTTTTCTTCCTCCTCCTCCCCTTCCCTTCCTCCTTCCCCTCTTCCTTCTCATTCTCTCTCCTTCTCCTCTTTACTTCTCCTTCTCTCTCCTCCTCCTTCCCTTCCTTTCCCCTTCCCTTCTCTTTCTCCTTTTCCTCCTCCTCCTTTTCTTCCTCCTCCTCTTCTTCCCCTCCTCCTCCTTCCCTTCTCCCTCTCCTTCTCTCTCTTTCTCCTTCTCCTTCCCTTCCTTTCCCCTTCTCTTTCTTCTTCTCTTTCCCTTCTCTTTCTCCTTGACCTTCTCCCTCCCGTTCTCTTTCCTCTTTCATAAGGTATGTAAGAGACTGCTGGCAGGTGGGAGAGGAAGTGAGGGATTGCAAGATAGACTGGGAAACTGTCACAGAATGTTGAAAATGAAGATCATGCGACTTCTGCAATACAGGTAATCCTCGACCTACAGCCACAAGTGAGCCCAAAAATTCTCTTGCTCAGTGAGACAGTTGTTAAGTGAGTGCACAGGGATTGGCTTAACTGCTGTGGCAACAAAAGGTCCTGAAATTGGAGGTGACTCACTTAACAACCACCTTGCTTAACAGCAGAAATTCTGATCTGTAGTCATAAGTCGAGGACTACTTGTAAGCAGAACCTTAACTGTGAAAGAGACTGATCCGACAAAGCACAGTTGTGAAATCTGAACGAACATTGGTAGTCCTCGAGTTACGACTGTAACATTTGTCAGGCGAGTGCCTTTCATTTTACAACTTTTCTTGCTGCCGTTGTTAAGCGAAGCATTGCATTTGTGTAAATTAGTCACACGGTTGTTAACTGAATCTGGATTCCACAGTTGACTTTGCTCGTCTGAAGGTCGCAAAAGGGGAACGTCACGTGACCCCGAGACACTGCGACTGTCATAAACATGAACCACTTGCCAAGCGTCTGAATTTCGATCACGTGACCATCAGGGTGCATGTGATGCTGCAACGGTCGTAAGTGTGAAAAATGGTCCTAACTCACTATTTTCAGTGCCATTGTAACTTTGAAGGGTCACTAAATGAACCGTTGTAAGACAAGGACTGCCTATATTCATCACATACAGTAGGGAGACCATTAGTTTTCGATATTTTGCCTTATGCTGTATAAAAGAACGGTCACTAAGTGAACCATTGTAAGTCAAGGACTATCTGAATTGCAGTGAAATGCAGGAGCATGAAAACCAGACATGGGTGTCTTCCCAAAACTTGAATTGGACAAGTCAAGCATAAAAACTTATTTTTCAGGATTAAAGTCTTCCCTTAATAAAATCACAATCAATGTACCAAATTTTTCGGACTATAAGACACACCTAAATTTAGAAAACAACAAAAAAAGTTTTTGGCCTCCCTTTTTTGAGGCCTTTTTTCGGCCTGTTTCTGGGGCTTTTTCTGACCTGTTTTCAAGGCTTTTTTCAGCCCGTTTTGGGGGCTTTTTGGGTGGGGGCTGTTTTTGAGGGTTTGGCCCATTTTCGGAGCTTTTTGGGGGCTGTTTTCGAGGCTTTTTGAGGGCCGTTTTCGAGGGGTTTTCCAGCCCATTTTTTCAGAAAAAATGAGCTGAAAAAGCTCCCAAAATAGGCCAAAAAATGCCTCAAAAACAGGCTGAAAAAAGCCTTGAAAACAGGGCATGTGGAGGCAAAAAAAACGGCCGGGAGTGGGCAGGGCGTCAGCAATATTTGATCTATAAGATATAGAGACATTTCCTCCCCCTTTTGGGAGACAAATAGTGCATCTTATAGTCCAAAAATACGGTAATTAAAAAAAAACCACGAAACTGCTTGAAAAGCGGAATCCGTAACATATAACCCTGATTAGTCATGTCCTAATAAACACGGGTTCCAGACTCTGGAAGTGAGCAATGCTTTGAACAGACATGCGTCTCCTGGACCAAAATAGCAGGAACCCTCTTCCACTAAATTAAGGGCAAGTGGGGAGATGCTATGCAGGTAGTCCTTAACTTACAACAGTTCGCTTAGTGACCATTTGGAATTACGACATCGCTGAAAAAAGTGAACTTACAATCGTTTCTCTCACACTTACGGCCTCTGCAGCATTCCACACGGTCACTAAAATTCAGACACCTGGCAACTGATCCATATTTTATTTTGTTTTGTTTTGTTTTATTTTTTATATTATTTCAAATTTTATATTTTATTTTATTTTATATTTATTTTATTTTATATTTATTTTATTATTTTATTTTATTTTATTGTTTTATTTTAATTTGATTTAATTTATTTTATATTTTATTATTTTATTATTTTATTTTTTATTTTTATATTTATTTTATTTTTTATATTTATTTTATTTATTTTAATTTTAATTTGATTTAATTTATTTTATATTTTTTTTATATTTTATTTTTATATTTATTTTATTTTATTTTTTATATTTTATTTTAATTTTGATTTGATTTAATTTATTTTTATTATTATTATTTTTTTATATATATATTTTTATTTTTATATTTATTTTATTTATTATCTTATCTCTAAACAAATAGTTGTAAGTGGAGGACTACCTATGTAGGTGTTCTTTTGGTCAGCTAATTACCAGTATGGTATCAATGCAGGCTAAATTATTGGCCCCCCTAAAGTGGTGTTTTTCAATTTTGGAAACTTTAAGATGTGTGGACTTCAACTCCTAGACTTCCCTTGATGTCAGGCCTCCAGGAACCAAGAAAGACACATGGAATAACCTCTGAGCAATTTCCTTTCTCGTTCTTCACCTCTGCACAGAAATTGTGCCAAACTAAACAACTGCTTACATCACTATAGATATATTCTGAAAATTGCTAAGGATGAGCCTCTTAGCTCTCCATCTTCTGACCAAACTATCTAAGCTTTGCTATCTTTTGATCCCCCTCGAATACATGCCTGATCACTAGGGGACAGGGAGTTCTAGTCCCACCATAGAAATAAAAACCAGCTGGGTGATTCTGGGCCAGGAGATGGGGAATTCTAGTCCCGCCTTAAGTGTTGTGACTCGTCCTCCCTCCTCTCCTCAGCCGGGCCCCTCCTGTCTCCAACCGGGCCATTTATCAGACTCCGAGTCTGATAATGAAGATGAACGGCCTGTCATGACTCCAGCCACCCCCCCCCCCATTCCGCCTGGCCCCATGCCCAGAGAGGATTCCAGGAGTGAAAGGACAAGCCCGATAAACCTCACTCATACAGCGTGTGTTCCTTTGGCTCAGCCTTCAGAGCAGGAAGCCAGCCAGGTGCTGGAATTACCCGGGCCTACTCCCTCTGACCCCTCCCTTTCCCAGACGCTGACAGCAGATCCAGCTGAAGACAATTCAGATTAGGTGGACCCTCGCTTCCGGAGATCTGAGAGGCGACGCCAGCAGAAGGAGGGGTGGGGCAGGCTTGGATAAATGCTGAGTCATGGAGCCACACCCCACAGCCTATATAAAGGACCTGCTTTTGGCATTCCAACTTTGAATCAAGCAAAGTCTTATCTAGTTGGCCGATATCGGACTCTATCGCTGAAGTCACAACTTGGACTCCTGCCTGCCCTGATAAACCTCGAATGCACTTGGCAGAGGCTTCGTTGCCAAGTTTGTTACGGACTTTCTTGACTCGTTCGTCGGAGTGGGAGTGGGACACGACATTAAGTATGAAAGCTGCCTGAATGATTTTGGGCCAATCACCAGGAGAAGAAGAGTTCTAGTCCCACCTTAGGTATGAAAGTCAGCTCAGCTGGGTGACTTTGGGCCAATCGCCAGGAAGAAATGAGTTCTAGTCCTGCCTTAAGCATGAAAGCCAGCTGGGTGACTTTGGGTCAATCACCAGGAGACAGGGAATTCTAGTCCCGCCTTAAGTATGAAAGCTGCCTGAATGACTTTGGGCCATTCTCTCTCAGCCCAACCGACTTCACAGGGTTGTTGTAGGGAAAATATTAGGAAAAAGGGAGTATTAGATATGCTTGTTGCCTTAAGTTGAAGTAATAAAGTTGGGATGAGTGAATTAATCGATTAAAAACTAGCATCAACTGCCAGCATTTACAAGCCGAAAACATTTGGAGAACTTTGCCACAGTTTTTTCCCCCACAATGTCCTTAGTCACTACTCACAAGACTTTGGGAAAAAAATCACTAATTTCTTCCGTGTCAATTGGCGAAGATTTGACAGTCTCTATTTTTGGGGGGAAGGGTACCGTATCCTCGTTTGACCCGATACCCTAAATGCAGTCGTGCTGGATGCTAACCTATCATTAAAGCATAACTGATCTTGTTTTAAAGCCATGGTGGTTTGCACAGCGTGGTTTCGGGCTTAGCAAGTGGTTTCGATGTCACCGTTAAGCCAGGCTTGGTTTTGAGAAACGTACGAGGCATTTCGAACAAAACTCAACCTCCTACATTGTTGTGGTTGTGTTGACTTGAAAGTTTACAAGTTGCAATGGTACGATTTACAACTATTTGTTCAGTGGCCGTTCGCAGTTACGTCACTGAAAAGCGTGACTGAGGGCCGTTTTTCATACTTAACGACCGTTGCAGTGTCCCCATGGTCACATGATTTAAAATTTAGATGCTTGGCCACTGACTCGTATTTATGACGGTTGCAGTGTCCTGGGGTCACGTGATCCCCTTTTGTGACAAGCAAAGTCCATGAGGAAGCCAGGCTCCCGTAACAACCGCGTTACCACCTTAACAACTACAGCGATTTGTTTAAACCACTGCGGGGGAGAGAAATCGTAAAACGGGGCAAGACTCACTCAACGACTGTCTCGTTTAGCAACAGAAGTGTTTGGCTCAATTGCGGTTGTGAGTCAAGAACTACCTGTAGTCCAGGCTGCTTGGCTCAACTGGTGTGTTTATGGGCCAGGATGTTACAGGAACCCAGGAAATTATCTGTTCAGTTAAACCTGGTTAGATTAAGCCCAGGTAAGCCCTGTTGGACACTCTTAACTGCAATATAACCAGGAGTGAAATGCTACCGGTTCGCACCGGTTCTAGCAAACCGGTAGTGATAAAAGCTACCAATTCGGATGAACGGGTAGTAAAAATAAAAAGGTACCAGTTCGGGTGAATCTGTAGTTAAAAAAACCTACCAGTTCA
This sequence comes from Ahaetulla prasina, assembly GCF_028640845.1. NCBI lineage: Eukaryota > Metazoa > Chordata > Lepidosauria > Squamata > Colubridae > Ahaetulla > Ahaetulla prasina. The sequence continues at coordinate 4,673,948 of NC_080543.1, read as the reverse complement.
CCCGAACTGGTATTTCCAACAATCAAAATCCTGCTTTCTAGCGAATCTAAATCACGCTGCACAGCTGTTCCCGCCCCCGGCTGTTCTACTTACCTTGTTAAGCCTTCTTTTTCTGCGCAAAGTGCGCATTTGGTGCGCATTGCACATGCGCACGCAGCAAACCGGTGGCAATCCGCGGAGGATTTCACCACTGAGCATAACCACAGTAAAACCATCATTTTCTTTTAATGACCCCACAATCCCTTGCAGGGGTGGAGTCTGGGCAACTGAATGGAGACGAGTAATGTTTCCTGGCCGGATACCCTACCTGTTCGCCAGTGCGGAGTTTTGTTCAGCAGATATATTCTCAATGTGCCCAGAGAGAGACCATATAACCACAGTAAAACAGAATGCAATAAAATAACCTTGGTTTGCAATTGGCAAATTCCATTTCTGAAGCGCTCGGCAACCAGGTGGCTAGTTTTAAAAGGCCTGTAAGCTGTTCCACCTCTGTTCTTTGATACCGAATTATTTTTTTTCCCCCCTTTCTCCTTTGGATGATCCGTTGGGGGAGTTTCCCCCCCCTTCCTCTTCCTTAAGCCTGTTGCAAAGCCAGCTGGGTGGAGGGAATTCAGGAGAAGTTTTAAAACAAATATGCCTTGTTGCTCTGGCTTTCAGCCTCTCCCGACTCTGGGCAAGGGAGGGAGAGAAGGGGAGCATCTGGCGGGCAGCCCCTTGCCAAGTTTTTGATAAAAGTGAAATACTCCGGAACTTTCTCAACTTGAAAAAGAGAGAAAGAGAGAGAGAAAGGGCTGTGCGGGCATGGCTTTTTGTGCAGGGTGGGTGGATATAATAAACCTTCTGCCAGATGTTTTTTAAATGGATGGTTTCAGCAATTTTTGAAAAAAAAAATTCAGTATCTCAGTTTGAGATAATAATCATAATAATAATAATTTAATTTTTATACCGCCCTTCTCCCGAAGGACTCAGGGCGGTGAACAGGCAGATAAAATAATACTATATATTACAATAAAAACACTCTTTAAAAAACTTATTCAATATGGCCTAAAATTTAAAATACAATACAAAATATAAAATAAACCCCAATAAAATCCAAGTTTAAAAACCCTATTTAAGCCAGTCCTGCTCGGAAGAATAGATACGTCTTCAGCTCGCGGCGAAAGGTCCGGAGGTCAGGAAGTTGTCGAAGTCCTGGGGGAAGTTCGTTCCAGAGGGTAGGTGCCCCCACTGAGAAGGCTCTCCCCCTGGGGGTCGCCAGCCTACACTGTTTGGCTGACGGCACCCTGAGAAGACCCTCTCTATGGGAGCGTACCGGCCGGTGGGAGGCATGTGGTAGCAGAAGGCGGTCCCGAAGATATCCCGGTCCTATGCCATGGAGCGCTTTAAAGGTGGTAACCAGCACCTTGAAGTGCACTCGGAAAACCACAGGTAGCCAGTGCAGCCTGCGCAAAATCGGTGTTATATGGGAGCCACGAGTGGCTCCCTCTATCACCCACGCGGCTGCATTCTGAACCAACTGAAGTCTCCGGGTGCTCCTCAAGAGGAGCCCCATGTAGAGAGCATTGCAGTAGTCCAGGCGAGAAACTCACTTGAGTTTCATGTTTAATGACTTAAGTTAATTATTAATTACTTTATTCATTAAACATGAAACTCAGTCAACTGAACATTCAAAAAGGCATCACAAATACCATTGACTGGTGCTAATGGTTGATATGCTTTGCTACCAGCGTCCTAGGTATCAAACCAAGTACCTTCTAAAGATGTACAATGTTCCAAGTAGCACAGTTTTTTTTTGCAGTTCTGCTGGTGTTATTGCAGGAAGCTGCAATTTCTTGATGTGTTTTGTAAAATTCTTGGACATGGTACCAAGTGCCCCGATGACAGCGGCTATCACTGTTACATGTTTCATCCATAGCCGTGTAGTTTCGATGGCCAGGTCGCGATATTTCGTGAGAGTCCTCGACTTACGACCACAATTGAGCCCAAAGTTTTCATTGTTAAGTGAGACATTTGTTAAGTGAATATTGCTCCATTTTATGACATTTCTTGCCACATTTGTTAAGCGAATCACTGCAGTTGTTAATTGAGTAATCTGGTTGTTAAGAAGGTCACAAAAAGGGGATCGCGACGTGACCCTTGGGATACAGCAACGGTCATAAGTATGAATCGGTTGCCAGGCATCTGAATTTTGATCGCAGGATCATTGCAGATGCTGTGAAGGTCATAAGTGCAAATAATGGTCGTAAATCACATTTTTTCACTGCCGTCGTAATTTTGAACGGTCATTAAATTTACTGTTGTAAATTAAGGATTATGTATGTCAAGTGAACTATTTGTTAGCCTGGGCAATTTTAAGCTGTGTGGACTTCAACTCCCAGAATCCCCCAACTGGTGGAATTGAAGTTGAAGTCCACACAGCTTAAAGCCGTCCACGCCGAGAAATACGGTGGTAAAGTGCTAAGCATAGACTTAAAAATTAACTATTTTCTTTGTTCTGAATCTTCAGCGCGGTCCATGAACCAAGCTAGGAAAGAAATATTAATTTTAATCTCTGGGATGGTTCACACATTCAATGATAGAAGAGACACACTTGGTGGGAAAGAAAAGACGAATTTTTAATTTTATTTTATAGTTCGGTATTTTTGTGTCTGCCTTCACAGTGGGGGTGTGGCTGCTGGTCTCCTGCTCCAAGCCTGTCTTGAATCTAACTTTGGCAGAAAGTTTTGAAAGGATTACAAAACGCTTCCTGCCAGCAACTTCCCAAAGGGAGAAACAAAACAGTTGGTTTAAGTCTGATGAAACACCAACCGGGTTGGTTGGTTGGTTGGTTGCCCGTTAGACAGGTGATAAATCCCTCAAGAAATAGAATTTCCTAATTCCCCCAAATGCCGGAAGCCTCTCCCGCCACTCTCTAGCGCTGTAAAAACAAACCACCAAATAACATATACAGGTAATCCTTAACTTACAACAGTTCATTTAATGACCTTCAAAGTTACAACAGCACTGGAAAAAAAGTGAGCATTTTTCACACTTAATGACCATTGTAGCATCCTCCGGGTCATGTGATCAAAATTCAGACACTTGGCAACTGGCATGTACTTATGACGGTTGCAGTGTCCCAGGGTCACATGATCCCCTTTAGCGACCTCTTGACCAGCAAACTCAAGGGTGACTAACTTAAGCTCAAACTGCCCAAGGAGCTGCTGATTCAGTTCTACAGAGGAATTACTGAGTCTGTCATTTGCACCTCTATAACTGTCTGGTTCGGTTCTGCAACCCAACAAGACAGACACAGACTTCAGAGGATCATTAGAACTGCAGAAAAAATAATTGCTACCAACCTGCCTTCCATGGAGGACCTGGATACTGTACGAATCAAAAAGAGGGCCGTGAAAATATTTGCAGATCACTCGCATCCTGGACATAAACTGTTTCAACTCCCACCCTCAAAACGACGCTATAGAGCACTGCACACCAGAACAACTAGACATAAGAACAGTTTTTTCCCCCAAAGGCCATCACTCTGCTAAACAAATAATTCCCTCAACACTGTCAGACTATTTACTGAATCTGCACTACTATTAATCTTCTCATAGTTCCCATCACCAATCTCTTTCCACTTATGACTGTATGACTATAACTTGTTGCTGGCAATCCTTATGATTTATATTGATATATTGACCATCAATTGTGTTGTAAATGTTGTACCTTGATGAACGTATCTTTTTTTTTTTTATGTACACTGAGAGCATATGCACCAAGACAAATTCCTTGTGTGTCCAATCACACTTGGCCAATAAAAATTCTATTCTATTCTATTCTTAACTGCAGTGGTTCACATAACAAATGGCGCAAAACACACTTAACAAATGTCTCACTTAGGAACAAAACTTCGGGGCTCAATTATGGTTGTAAGTCCGGGATTACCTGTATACACCTCACTGAATATATATATATATATATATATTTATTTCCTGAATTTTGATCATGTGACCTCAGGAATGCTGCAACGGTAAGTGTGAAAAACCATCATAAGTCACACTTCCCAGCGTCGGCGTAACTTTGAATGAACGGTTATAAGTTTGAGCATCAAAACTGGATCAGTGAGCCGGATTGGATTGTCTTAGAGAAAGAAAATTAAATGTGACTTATTGCAGGGAGTGAAAAACTCAACACAACTTCGTGAATCCTCCCTCCCGTTTGAAACTGGAACCCGAATTTGATCTCCGCTGTCCAGTTTTTGTTTCTCGAAATTGCAGAACCAAAAGGTAAAAAAAAATAAATAGTCAACACAACGATGGTTCCTTTTGAGTTAAGGGTTGGTTACCTTCCTGGCATGGACTGTCTGATGGAAAATCTGGCTAGATCCAGCGGTTTGCTCTTGGCTAGCTTAAAGGATCGGTGGTTTTTGGGGTTTTTTTGTGCAACAGCCAAGGTGGGGCACAGGTGTGGCTGTTGTACGGCAGCCGTGGCTGGAAACACTCGGCTTACACAATGCCAAAGACCGTTGCTTATCTGCCAACAGTCTCTTTTCTTCATTTTTTTTTTTTTGCAACACAACTGTTTTTCATCAAAAGCCGCAACGGAGGAATTCACAGGGATGCACGTATCTCATATTTATTTATTTATTTATTTGTTGTTTTTACAAATAATTCAAACGTGGAGAAACACACAGCAAACCTCGCACCTCCTCCTATTGTCTCCGCAACAACAACCCTGTGAGGTGGGTTGGGCTTAGAGAAACTAGCTGGCCCAGAGAGTCACCCGGATGGCTTTTGTGTCTAAAGCGGGAAAACAAGGACTCCTCGGATTACAACCGCAACTGAATGCAGGATGGCTGTTGCTAAGCGAGATGGTGGAGTTCTGCTCCATTTTATGAACTTTCTGGCCGCGGTTGTTAAGTGAGTCGCTGCAGTTGTTAAGGCAACCTGGCTTCCCCTTTGTCTCCGCTCGTCGGAAGGTTGCAAAAAGAGATGACATACTGCCAGGATATTCCGACCGTCATAAATATGAAACAGTTGCCAAGTGTCTGAAGTTTGATCATGTGGTCACGGGAATTATTCTATGGTCATAAGTGTGAAAACTAGTCATAAGTCACTTTTTTCAATGTTGTTGTAACTTCAAACGATCACTTAAATGAATGGTTGTAAGTCAAGGACTACACAATTCACGGTCTCCTGGTGATTGGCCCAAAGTCACCCAGCTGGCTTTCCTGCCTAAGGCAGAACTAGAACTCACCGTCTCCTGGTGATTGGCCCAAAGTCACCCAGCTGGCTTTCCTGCCTAAGGCGGGACTAGAACTCACCGTCTCCTGGTGATTGGCCCAAAGTCATCCAGCCGGCTTTGATGCCTAAGGCGGGACTAGAACTTACAGTCTCCTGGTGATTGGCCCAAAGTCACCCATCCAGCTTTCATGCCTAAGGCGGGACTAGAACTCACCGTCTCCTGGTGATTGGCCCAAAGTCACTCAGCCGGCTTTGATGCCTAAGGCGGGACTAGAACTCACCGTCTCCTGGTGATTGGCCCAAAGTCACCCAGCCGGCTTTGATGCCTAAGGCGGGACTAGAACTCACCGTCTCCTGGTGATTGGCCCAAAGTCACCCAGCCGGCTTTGATGCCTAAGGCAGAACTAGAACTCACCGTCTCCTGGTGATTGGTCCAAAGTCACCCAGCCGGCTTTGATGCCTAAGGCGGGACTAGAACTCACTGTCTCCTGGTGATTGGCCCAAAGTCACCCATCCAGCTTTCATGCCTAAGGCGGGACTAGAACTCACCATCTCCTGGTGATTGGCCCAAAGTCACCCAGCTGTCTTTCAGGGCTAAGGCAGAATTAGTCCACCCATGCTGGTTGGGGGAATTCAGAGAGTCGAACTCCACCCTAGTTGGCCAGGGGAATTCTGGGAGTTGGAGTCCACCCATCTTAAAGTTCCCAAGGCGGAGAAACATTGCTCTAAGGAATTTGCTCATTGTTGCAAATCAGTAGTGGGTTTCAAATCCCGGCACTACCGGTTCACTATTGGGAGCGTGCGAGTGCGCACACTTGCTTCAAGAGCGTGTGGTGCTTCTGCGCATATGCAGAAGGTTCTGTGCATGCACAGAGTGTTTTTGATGACGTCTGGTCAGGTGGGCGGAGCCTCTGGCTGCCACTGCTACCGATTCGCCCAACCGGTAGCAACCCACCATCGCTGCAAATGTGGAAGTAGCCTTACAACAATCGGCCGCTTAGCCTGCAGAGGATTCAAGATGAATTGGAAAGACCTTCCCTGCTGTTGTCCCCAAGATCCTGTATTCAGAGCGACGCCTCTGTTACGCTCCCAGGATCCACTGATCTATGTTGATTGAGATTTGTGGTTATCTGAATTAACCCAATTCTTTGGGTTTTCACCCAATATTCTGCAACTCTAAAGCAACCATCACTCAGTTGTGACCCAGGCCCAAGTAGGTAGTAAGAAACTCAGTCCATGGGAAAAAGCGAACAAACTTTATTCGAACAGCTGAGAATTACTTCATTCCCAGCGTCGTTCAACTCAAATTAAAACAAAGTCCTCCCAACACAAATTCCTCAGTCCTATCGCAAACCTTGGTCCAATTAGGCAAACTGCCAAAGTTGGCAAACATTCAGAAGTCACAAAAATAATTGCAAGACGTAGACGAAGCAGAAGACGCAGCTACCAACGTTGTTTTCCAGCAAAGCTCAAATGCCGTTGCTGGTCTTTTAAGCCTTCTGGGAAGGGCCAATCATCTCTTGGCCCTACTCCCGAGTCGTCCTCTGCTTGAGCTGCTCTTGCCTTCTGGCAGCTCTTCTCATGCATGCATTAGGAACAGGCTCCTCCTGTTCCTCTGCCTCACTACTATCAGTCTCTGGAGGCTCTGGAGTCCGCACCTCACTCCCCGATGGCCCTGGCCCCACCTCAGCCTCATCGCTGTCCGATTTTGTTGCCAGCTCTGCAGGCTGCTGACGGACCACTTAGAAGCAGCTAGCTAGGAATGCTGCAGGGTTTGCTGCCTGTAAATATGTGCAGATAGTCCTCGACTTACTAACAGTTCATTTAGTGACCGAAGTTACAACAGCTCTGGTAAAAGTGAGTTTTATGATCGTTTTTCACTCTTAACGAGCGTTCCAGCATCCCCATGTGTATGTGATGAAATATTCTGTCGCCACTGACTCATATTTACAGCCACTGCAGTGTCCCAGGGTTATGTGATCCCCTCAAAAATTGGGAGATGCTATCATGCGACCCCTGGTCTTTCTCACCATTTAGACCATTCAGGGGTCTCCAACCTTGGCAACTTTAAGACTTGTGGACTTCAATTTCCAGAATTCCTCAGCCAGCTTTGCTTTGCTGGCTGAGGAACTCTGGGAGTTGAAGTCCACAAGTCTTAAAGCTGCCAAGGTTGGAGACCCCTGACTTAGACTACAAGACATACTAATTCCCACAACTGGTCATTCTACAGTTTAGCCTCCGGTCCGCTAATCCTCTTCGTTGCTCTTCTCTACACTCTTTTCTAAAGCCGCAACACGTCTTTAGTATCGTGGCCAGAGGTGGTATTCAGACCAGTTCAGGGGAACTGGTTGCTCCAGTATTTGAATCCCACCTCCGTGGTGACTCAAACTGGACTCCGTAGTAATGTGTTAATGACGTCTTCGTGTATTATTATTAAAAGAAGTAATAATTTGTCCCTTTGTTAGCAAGTTCCTGGAAAATCCATGCCAGTTTTTCTTTAAGTTTTGCCCCAGCCCTGAGTTTTTTTTCCTCAAGCCTTTGCAAGTTAAAACTTGCAGTTTGCTAGTTTGGTTTGCTTTTTGCTTCTCAATTTGGAGGAGAGAGAAAGAAAGACGAGACAGAGAGAGAGAGAGAGAGAGAGAGAGAGAGAGAGAGAAAGAGGAGGAGAGAGGAAAAAGGAAAGAGGAAAAGAGAAAGGAAAGAGAAAGAAAGGGGAAGGAGAGAGAGAAAGAAGTGAGAGAGAGGGAATGAGAAGAGAGGAGAGAGAGAAGAAAAAAGAAGGGAGAGAAAAGAGAGGGAGACGAGTGAAAGAGACGGAAAGATAGTCCTTATTCCGTTCATTTAGTGACCGTTCAAACTTACGACGGCACTGAAAAAAGTGACTTATCACCTTTTCTCCACATTCCCCGGGGCTACGCAATTTACATTCGGATGTTTGACCCGCTGACTCACGCTTATGACGGTCGCATGCTCCCGGAGTCACGCGATTCCCTTTTACGACTTTTGGACAAGCAAACTCAAAGGGGCGGGTGGGTGGGCGGGAAACCAGGTTCGCTTAACGACCGTGCGGCTCATTTCAGAACGGCAGCAATTCGCTTAACGAAGGTGGCGGGAAAAGCCGTCCGACGGGGCAACAAAACAACGCAGGTCTCGCTTAACGTCCGGCTCCGTTGCGGTCGTAAGTCAAGGACCGCCTGTATTTCGGAGAACCGGGGCAGGGGGGGGGAAGGGAGCTTTTTAAGGGTTTTAAAAGAGAAATGCTACAAAAGCAACACCATTCGGGAGGTTTTGATTTATCCTGCCCTGTTCCGGTTCACCCTTGTCTCTTTTCTGTTTAAAAATAGAAGCTGTTAATCATCTTTTGTCTCTTCCCCAGGCTACTGTATATAATTTATTCCTACTGTCACCTCCCTTCTCGTCAGTTCAGTTGGTGTGCTGGTCTCACTTTTCTCTCTTTCTCTTTTTTTTTTTCTTCCTGGGTTTGAAAGGACCTGTTTCCTTTTTTTAAAATCCACCCTTGGAGTTTAATCCCTTTTTTCCCCGCCCCCCCGTTTTGAAACGGGCTGGCCAGTTTTAAAGTGAGGGGGCTTGCCTGCTAGAGCCTTAAAAAAGTAAATGACATTTTGTTTCCTGGAAAAGTTGACAGGTCCTTCAGTTTGCTTTTGAAACGGGTCTTTTTTTCCCATTGACTGGATGATAGCAAACCTTTCATCGTGTTGTTGTTTTTTTCACCTCCCCCCCAGGTGGGCGAAGTGAGGATTTTACAAAGTTTAGCAACGCAAAGAAATAATAGAATAGAATAGAATTTTTATTGGCCAAGTGTGATTGGACACACAAGGAATTTGTCTTGGTGCATATGCTCTCAGTGTACATAAAAGAAAAGATACATTCATCAAGGTACAACATTTACAACACAATTGATGATCAATATATCAATATAAATCATAAGGATTGCCAGCAACAAGTTATAGTCATACAGTCATAAGTGGAAAGAGATTGGTGATGGGAACTATGAAACGATTAATAGTAGTGCAGATTCAGTAAATAGTCTGACAGTGTTGATGGAATTATTTGTTTAGCAGAGTGATGGCCTTCGGGAAAAAACTGTTCTTGTGTCTAGTTGTTCTGGTGTGCAGTGCTCTATAGCGTCGTTTTGAGGGTAGGAGTTGAAACAGTTTATGTCCAGGATGCGAGGGATCTGCAAATATTTTCACGGCCCTCTTCTTGATTCGTGCAGTATACAGGTCCTCAATGGAAGGCAGGTTGGTAGAAATTATTTTTTCTGCAGTTCTAATTATCCTCTGAAGTCTGTGTTTTTCTTGGGTTGCAGAACCGAACCAGACAGTTATAGAGGTGCAAATGACAGACTCAATAATTCCTCTGTAGAATTGGATCAGCAGCTCCTTGGACAGTTTGAGCTTACTGAGTCGGCGCAGAAAGAACATAATTGGATAGAAGAGAATATTCGTAGCTCGGGGTTGAGCAGTGGAGTTCCTTGGTGCTCTGTGAGTTTGGTGGCTTTGTTGCAAATGTTTTATTAGAAGGGAGTGGGGTTTGCGGAGAGGAGGAGGAGGAGGAGGAAAATGTGTGATTGTTACAGCTCTCTGAGCTTGCTTATTTTCTTGCAGACGTTTCATGACCCAACTAGGTAACACCATCAGTGCTGGAAGGGGAGGGAGGTTTGTGGAGATGGAGGTTTCATTACCCAAGCGCTTATTTCAGGGTTCAAAAAAATATAAGACAGGGTCTTATTTTCGGGGAAACACGGTAAGTAGCGTGTCCTGTCAATGACGCTGGCTGGGGAATTCTGGGAGTTGAAGTCTAGCCATCTTAACATGCCCAAAGGTTGAAAAACTTCGGGTTAAACAATTCGGGGTTTGGAGCAGGGATGCTATTCAGCAGGTTTTGAAGAGCCAGTAGTGGAAATTTTGAGTAGTTCAGAGAACCAGCAAATCCCATCTCTGGCTGGCCCCAGAGTGGGGTGGGAATGGGGATTTTGCAATATCCTTCCCCTGCCACGGCCACCAAGCCGCGGCCACAGAACCGGTAGTAAAAAAAAAAAAATTAAATTCCACCACTGCTTTGGAGCCAGAGAGAAACTGGGTGGGATTCCCAAGCCAATTGAAGTGGTCAGCCCGTATTTCTGTAGAGATAAAAAATTACATGACATCACCAGATTATTTTCCATTCTCTGGCATTAACCCGGTGTGGGCCATTTGGTATCCAGCTGTGCTGACCCACAACTCCCTTGGTTGTTAACCAGTGTGTTGTCTAGCACATCTGGAAAGCTATCCAGCCATTGGAAGGCTGTGGATTCCTGAATTCCTTCTGGTGAATTACCCTGTTGTTGTTGTTGTTGTTAGAGTCACTAAGTCGTGTTCCCCACCCCACCCATCCTCCACTGTCTCCTGGGGTTTATTTTATTTCTTTTATTTTTATTTTTTTTATTTATAAAAGTTTTTTATTTTTTCAAACTCACGTACAAACAAACAGCACATTTTTTTTCTGAACAGAGTATTGGCCGAGTCAAAAATTGTTTCCACTTTTAGTTTTCTCCCAACACTATTTTATATATTTCATTTTTTTGCCATAAAATTCTATTTTTTTTTTTAATTTTCCTTCTATTCTGCTATATACACAGTATTACTATTCGCCCTAATCTCTAATTCTTTTTCCACTCCTCTCTTTACTTTTTTTCAAACTGAAACTCCTTTAAATTGAAGTCGGTCCTTTTTCTAAAATCTGAACCTAACTCTTCAATGATCTTATTCGAATGTTCTCCCGTTTAGTTTAGTTTATTTCTTTTTATTTATTTTAGGGAATTTATATTGCCGCCTATTCGCCCATGGCGACTCAAGGCGGCTTACAAGAATATAAAAAAAAACAAAAACAAATAAAAGAGAGAATCATATAATAAATTAATAAAATAATACAATAAAATAACACCCCCCCGCCATGGTAACAACACATGACACAAGCCGTTTAATGGGCTCCATCCCGCTCTGGGTTCCCCAGGCCCACTGGCAGAACCAGGTCTTCAGCGCCTTCTGGAAGAGTGTCAAAGTGGGGGCCGTTCTAATCTCTGGGGGGGGATGATGTTCCAGAGAGAGGGGGCCACCACAGAGAAGGCCCTTAATAATGGGTCTTCTGCATGCTGGCCCCACTGAATGAGTGGGTCAGAAATCCCACTCCCAAAGGGAAGGATCTGGATGCAGTTCTTTGAAAGGGTATAGGGCAGTGATCGCATAATGCAGGGGTCCCTTGGTCCCTTTAAGACTTGTGGTCCCTTTAAGACTTGTGGACTTCAACTCCCAGAGTTCCTAGCCAGCAAAGCTGGCTGAGAAACTTTGGGAGTTGAAGTCCACAAGTGTTCTGTCCTCCTTCGCCTCCGTCCGAGCGATGGCTTAATTAGCCGGCACTATCAGCTCTGGCAGCAGAATAGCCAGCGTCTGCCAAGTGTCTCTGTTATCTCCCTCGACGTCGATGAGTCACCCAGGAACAAACTTCAGCTCTTAGTTAATCAGTTGATTTGCCTGCTGTGAAGAGGCACAGCAGCTCTGGCTGCCTTTATATCCTATAGCTCCATGACTCAGCACTTCCTAGGCCTGCCCCACCCCTGCTTCTGTTGTTCCCGCCTCTCCTGCCTACAAAACCTAGGGTTCAGCCAGGCCTGATTGCCATCAGCTGGGTCTGAAGGTGTGGCCTGGGGGGGGGAGAGTCAGGGGACGGAGGCCTCGTTATCTCCTCCACCTGGCCTGCCTCTGGTTCCTGGAGCTGAGCCAGGGAAGCAGGTGCTCCCGAGGTAAGTCCTGATGGCCCTTCCCCCTCACTTTCCAAGTCATTTTCTGGCAGGAGGCCCGGCTCGGGGGGTGCAGACACAGCAAGTCTTAAAGGGACCAAGGTTGGAGACCTCTGCCATAATTTTTTTTTTATTTATTTACATTTATATCCCGCCCTTCTCCGAAGACTCAGGGCGGCATACATTGTGTAAGGCAATAGTCTCATCCTATTTGTATATTTATATACAAAGTCAACTTATTGCCCCCCCCCCAACAATCTGGGTCCTCATTTTACCTACCTTATAAAGGATGGAAGGCTGAGTCAACCTTGGGCCTGGTGGGACTAGAACCTGCAGTAATTGCAGGCAGCTGTGTTTAATAACAGGCTTCTTACAGCCTGAGCCACACTGTGGCCCTTTAATGCAATGCACCCACTCCCCTGCGAATTTCCCGCATTCACCCTGCCCACCACGCATCCTAAAAATCAGCTGGCTGGCAGGAGGCACGCGTACGCATGCACAATGGAGCTGAGCTGGGCAACAGCTCACGTGCCTGCAGAGAGTGGGTGCCATAGGTTCACCATCATGGGTATAGAGTCCCTTCCAACTCTGTTTTGACTGAATGCATACAGATTTCTTCCCTGCTGTCATTTCATCCTTCCTGATGTGTATTATTCTTCTTCTCTGCAGGGGGAAATAATTGGAAAATTACGGGTACTTCCTGACTTATAATTAGAGGTTTAGTATAACGGCCATACAGCCGTTATATATGGCTGAGCAAAGGAATATAAAGGAGGCTTATTTGATCGAAGTTAAAATATATACATTACTACATGACTAGTACAGGACCTGACAATGGCTACGAATAGAAAAGTTGAAGAAAGACAGGGGCTAATTCTGACTGGACAAGACTAAGCCTTCAGAACAAATACTTGCAAATGGTCCTTGAGTTACAGCCATTCATTTAGTGACCGTTCAAAGTTACAACAGCACCAAAAAAAGTGCCTTATGAGCGGTTTTCCGATTGGCTGTACAGACAGTCCTCAATTTACGACCATTGCTGCATCTCCATGATTGTGTGATCAACATTTGAACAAATTTGCAACCGGCACATATTTATGCTGGTTGCTGTGTCTCAGGGGTCATACGGGTCCCCTATTGCGACCTTCTGAGGTCAAATGGGAAAGCCCAATTCACTTAACAACCGTGTTGCTCACTGAACGAACTGCAGCGATTCGCTTAACAATGGTGGCAAGAAAGATCGCAAAACGGGGTGAAATCCATTGAACAAGTGTCTCGCTTAGCAGTGGAAATTTTGGGCTAAGTTATGGTCATAAGTCAAGGACTACCTGTACGAGGAAAGGTTAGGAACCGTGAACCAAGGGTTGGCATCTCCCAACCCATGGCCCTTTCCCAGAGAAGTTCTGGATCAACTTGTTGTTCAGGAAGGTCCCTGAGGATCCCAGCATCTGTGTAGAATTGGTGGGACCGGTCTTAACCACCTGTGTCACCTCTACTTTTTCTTGTTTTCGTTCTGCAGGTGTCCCAAGATGTCTTCCTTGGTTTGGTTCCAGGTGCTGCTAGTTTTGCCCTGTTTTGGTACCACCTCAAGGACTTGTTTCCCGAGATGCCACTGCGAAGTGGAGACCTTTGGCCTCTTCGACAGCTTCAGCCTCACCAAAGTGGACTGCAGTGGGATCGGATCCCACCTGGTGCCTGTTCCCATCCCCTTGGACACCACTTACTTGGATTTATCTTCCAACCATCTGGAAGCCATCAACCAGTCCATGTTAACTGGGCCTGGTTACACCACTCTCGTAGGCCTTGACTTGAGCTACAATAAAATCTCCAAGGTAGTCCCTACCACCTTCTCGAGACTCAGGTATCTTGAGTCTTTGGATCTGAGCCATAACTCTTTGGTGACCATCCCCGAGGACTGTTTCTCTCAGTCCCCTCTGGGAGAAGCGGACCTCAGCAACAACCTTCTCTTGGAGGTCACCTTGAACGTCTTTGCCTTCAAAGGTCAAGGGAAACCCATCAACGTTGACCTTTCCAACAACTTAATAAGCCGGGTGTCCAGGTACTCGGAGAAACCCGTTCCTAACATTCAAAGCTTAAATCTCTCGGGGAACCGATTAACCAGCATCCCGGATCTTCAAGGGATCCCCCTTCGTTACTTAAACCTGGACGGAAACCCGGTGTCCACCGTTCAGAAGGACGCCTTCCTGGGCCTGAAAGGGTTAACCCACTTGTCCTTGAGCGGGATTCAACATCTCTTGGACATTTCGCCTTTTGGCTTCAAGGACCTCTCCGCTCTCCAAGTGCTGGACTTATCCAACAACCCCAACATGAAATCCTTGAACCCCAAGGTGTTCTACAGCCTCAGTTCTTTGCAGGAGCTCAACCTCTCGGGGACGGGAGTGGCCAACACTTTCTCCAAACCGATGTTGAGATACTTGCCTTCCATCAAGAGCGTGGCCTTGGCCAAGGACATCCGGTGTCTCAAGACCGTTCGGGAAGGCCACTACCACCGAGCAGCTGGGCCGAGCACAAAAGAGGTCCTACGATGTCACAGCGGCCACGGATCCGTGGCACCCTACGTGTTGTGACCAAGGACCGAACCTCCGCAAGATTGGACTTCTGTTTTCTTTAAAAAAAAAAAAAAAAATCAAACACAGCCACGAATGTGCCTTCTGTACAAACATTTAATTTATACCTTTTTCTTTGTATATCTCAACTCCGCATTGCAATAAGGGATGGGACAGAATGTTCGTGAGTCTCGTTTATTTCAGCGGTTCCCCCCCCCCCAAATTTCCAGCTCCGTGAACCGCCGGTGATGGGGGTGCCCCCCACCCCACCCCCATCACCGGTGGTCCACAGAGCTGGAAGGGGATGGTTTCATGCGCACACACCTGCCACTTGCGCAATAGCTTCGTGTGCTTGAACACTCGCCTGCAGTTTGCATGGCCCGGTTACCAATGAGACATGGACCACTACCAGTCCACAGAAAGGGCCTGGGGCAGGGGTGAAATGTAAAATTTGTTACTACCAGTTCTGTGGGCATAGCTTGGTGGGGGGGTGGTAGTGGTAATGTGACAGTGGGTGTGGCCAACTTTTCTTTTTTTTTTTTAACTTTTAAAAGCATTTTTTCTACAACCTCTTCAGCTGAAGAGGTTGTTAAAAATGCTTTTAAAAGCCTCTGATGATCAGGCAACTCAGCTGGGATCATCAGAGCAGCCTTTTAAAGGCTTTTCTTCATCAACCTCTTCGGCTTTTAAAGGGTTCTGACGATCCCAGCTGAGCTGCGCGATCATTAGAGGGGTGTTTTTTTTAACTTTTAAAAACATTTTTTTGGCCGAAGAAAAAATGCTTTTAAAAGTAAAAAAAAAAAAAAACCTCTGATGATCGCGCGGCTCAGCTGGGCATGGGCGGGGTGGGCAGGGATTTTTGCTACCGGTTCTCCGAACCACCTCGCTGCTATCGCTATCGGATCAAGCAATCCGGTCCGAACCATGCTCCCCCCTGGACTGGGGGTCCCCTGGTTTATTTGATTTTCCTAATGCTCAGTAGTTCTTCTTGAAACCCTGAGACCATAGCTGTGGCTCTACAGTGGGGGTGTCAACTCAAGTCCTGCGGGCCGCATCCGGCTGGCAAATGTGTTCCAATCCAGCCCACAAAGCCATCGTGGAAAATGTAAGAGGCCAGACCACGTCACTTTGGCCCAGTTTACCTGCGTCGCTTCGGCCAAGTCTACCCAATGCAACGAGGAAACATGTCAGCAGTTTGGGGAGTGGCTTCAGGCTGGCCACACCCACCCAGTTTGGCCACGTCTGCCCGGTCCCCTGAGTTCAACCACTGCCCTGATGCAGCTCTCAATGAAATCGAGTTTAACACCCCTGATCTATGGTGTCCCTTCAGATACAGGTAATCCTCGACTTACAACTGCTCGTTTAGTAACCATTTGAAGTTGCAACGGCCCCGAACAAAGTGACTTATGCCTGGTTTTAACGCTTAGCGACTGTTGTAGCATCTCCACGCTTGCGTGATCCAAATTCAGAGGGTTGGCAACTGGTGTGTGTTTATGACGGTTGCAGTATCCCAAAGTCATGCGATCCCCTGGCTGTTAACCACCCTGAGTCCTTCGGGAGAAGGGCGGTATACAAATTAAAATATTATTATTATTATTATTATTATTTTTGCGACCTTCCCAGCGGGTGTCCAACCAAATCAATGGGGGAAGCCAAATTCACATAAACAACCGCATGATTCACACAACTGCAATGATTCACTTAGTGACTGTAGCAAGAAAGTTCGTAGAATGGGGCACAACTCATTTAACAACCGTCTTGCTTAGCAAGAGCAATGTTGGGCCCAAATATGGTTGTAAATCGAGGACTACTTTCGCTTCGCTTCAAAGATCTTCCATCTCTTGGGTCAGCCCAAGAAATGGTGGATTTGAGAAAATGTCTATGGCAGTGTTTCTCAATCTTGGCCATTTGAAGAGGTATAGAGGTGTGGACTTCAACTCCCAGAATTCCCCAGCCAGCCATGCTGACTCGGGAATTCTGGGAGCTAAAATTCACCCCTCTGAAAGTTGCTAAGGAGAAACATGATTGTAACACACACCTCCGCAACCCATTCAATTCCATTTGAGTTGGCAACAGACCAGAGATCTCTGTATATACCTTCTTTGGCCACAAGAGGGAAGCAGTTCACCACAACCTTCCGGTGGAATTGTCCTTGTTTCTCGGCAAAGTTCTTCGGTTTTTCCTCCAGCTCTGTAATTTCCTGGTGGTCTCCCATCCTTGCACTAACCGAGCCTATATTATTCAGAAAACTCACGGACTTTCTGTAAGCTGGATTTGTGTTGCTCAACCAAAGGTTTTGCACCAAGGCCTGAGGTAAGAGGCAGAGTTCCCGCAGCCCCTTAAAACGGTGCAAATTAACTTATAAATGTAAAGTGAAAAGCTTCCTTTGCGTTGAGCTGGATTCTTGGAGATCTCCAAGGAAGGGTTTTCGTAAAGGATATGGAGGCAGTCCCACCATTTTTTTCTAGATTTTTTTTTTTAATTTCCTGGTGGTCTCTTTTTCAGTAGTACCAACTGATCTTCGTAGCTTCTGAACCGAGACCCATCAGCCAAGTGCTGTCCCGGATAGTAATGCAAACGCTGGATCTCAAGAAAAGATGGCCCTTGAATGTTATGTTGGCAAGTAGTCCTCGACTTAACGACCACAGCTGAGCTCAACATTGGCATTGCTAAACAAGATGGTTACGAAGTGATGTTTTGCCCCATTTTATGACCTTTTTTGCCACAGTTGTTAAGCGAATCCTGCAGTTGTTAGCAACACAACTGTTAGGTGAATCTGGCTTCTCTTTGCTTGGTCAGCACGGTCGCAAAAGGGGATCACATGACACCTTCCCCCGGGACGCTGCGACCGTCATAAATATGAAGCAGTTGCCAAGTAGGTGAATTTTGATCACATGATCATGGGGATGCTGCAACGGTCATAAGTGTGGAAAACGGTCATAAGTCCCTTTTTTCAGCATCGTAACTTTGAACGGTCACTAAACAAACGGTTGTAAATCAAGGACTAACCCTATTTCCTTAAATACCTCTGACCTTTTTAAGTTTTTAATCTCAAATCTATTCCAACCCTGTTCCTGCCAATTGTGCAAGCAAAGCTTTTCCCTCACACGCAAACATATAATTTTGGCAACATGAAACTTGGAATCTTCCTCGACTTAGCAACAGTTCATTTAGTGACGGTCTGAAGTTACGACAGCACTGAATAACGTGACTTGCGACCTGTTTTTCACAGTTACGACCTTTGCAGCATTCCCCAGGATCGTGTGATCAAAATTCAGAGGCGTGGCCACTGGCATGTACTTACGACTGTCTTCCAGGGTCACGTGATCCCCTTCTCGCAAGCAACGTCAAGGGGCAAGCCTGCTTCACTTAACAACCGGGTTATTAATTTTTCCTCAACTGCAGCGATTCACTTAGCAACGGTGGCAAGAACGATTGTAAAATCAGGGGTGGTATTCATTTACTTTCCCCTACCAGTTCGTGCATCCGCCGGCTTCGAAAATGTGCCTAAATAGGAAGGCATAGAGTCAGGGTGGATGGCTAACTATGATATCTTGGGCTAAAAATTTTGGATATTCAATAGACCTAGACAAATGGCAACAGCTATGGGAGAGGAATTATAAATTAACAATGTCCACTGCATATAAAGAAAATCAATATAAAATGTTTTATAGACGGCATATGCCCCCTGGGAAACTGGCGAAAATGTTTAAAGGCAAATCAACTAAACGTTGAAAATATCATCAGTTACCAGGATCTTATTATCATACGTGGTGGACATGCCTGGAAGCCAAAAAACTATTGGGAGAAAATAAAAGGTTGGTCAGGAGAAATAACCCAACAACATATTGATTTAAAACCGGAGTTGTTTTTACTGGGGATCCTACCGGAGAAAATCAGTTAAGAAAATATTTATTTGATTATACATGTAATTACAGCAGCCAGAATAGTTTTTGCGCAAAATTGGAAAGCAGAGAAAATACCTCCGGAAGGAGAAATTATTAGAAAAATTTTAGATTGTGCAGAAATGAACAGATTAACCTTGAAGATTAAAGAAAGAGAGGATTCAGAATATTTTAAGATATGGGGTCAATTTTACCATTGGTTAGAACAGGGGTCTCCAACCTTGGCAACTTTAAGCCTGGAGGACTTCAACTCTCAGAATTTTTATTTTTTATTTTATTTATTTTATTTTGTCACAACAATATATGTAGGTATCATACAAAAAGATTATATAGTAAATAAACACATATATGGGTAAATATAAGGAGGTATAAGCATATATATAGGAAGAAGAAAAGAAAAACAATAGGACAGGAACGGTAGGCACGTTTGTGCGCTTATGCACGCCCCTTATGGTCCTCTTAGGAATGGGGTGAGGTCAATAGTAGAAAGTTTTTGGTTAAAGCTTTTAGGATTATGGGAAGAGACCACAGAGTCAGGTAAAGTATTCCAAGCACTGATGATTCTGTTACAGAAGTCATATTTTCTGCAATCTAGATTAAAGCGGTTGACATTAAGTTTAAATCTATTAGTTGCTCTTTTATTATTGCAATTAAAGCTGAAGTAGTCTTTAACAGGAAGGACATTACAATAGATGATTCTGTGAGTTAAGCTTAGGTCTTGTCGAAGGCGATGGAGTTCCAAGTTTTCTAATCTGGGGAATTCTGGGAATTGAAGTCCTCCAGGCTTAAAGTTACCAAGGTTGGAGACCCCTAGGTTAGTACAGATAAGCAATGGATAATTATGTAAGAAAATGATAATAATATATTTGCGGAAAAATGGTAATAGTTCAGACTGATGAAAGAAGAAACAACAAAATAATGGAGTCAGGCAGAAAACACCGAGATGTCACATGGAAGGAATTGCTGATGCTTTAAATGTATGTCTGTCTATAAAATTAAAATAAAATAAAATAAAAAACTTTATTAAAAAAAAAGTCGGGGCAGGCGGGTAGAGCAATCTGCAATTTCCGCAACCGGTTCGGACAAACCGGTCCAAACTGGCTGAATAAAAGTCTACGTAAAATGCCCCAAAACTCACTGAACAGATGTTTCACTTTTAACCACAGACATTCTGGGCTCCATTGGGGTCGTAAATCGAGGACTACCTGTATTGTATTTTACCACCCTGGAAAAGGAAGCCCACCTCCTCAAAAACGTATCTTTTAACCTTTCTTCTCTCTTCTGGTTTTGGTTGCGTCACGGTTAAAGCCGAGTTAAGTTTAAGACAAACATTACGCGGGTCGTCCCTCAATGCTTTTTTTCCAAAGGCTTCACAAAGGCCTCTTCATTTTACCACCCAGCTGACATTTTGGCTGAAACAATTTCATTTTTTCTTCTTCTCTTGGCAAGGACGGCCGTCTTGATCAGGGAAGGCAGATTTCAACTGTAGTTCTCCAGATCCAGCCGGATAGGATGGGAAAACTTCCCTGTCAGCTTGGATGTCAAAATTTGCAATCCGCGTCGTGGCGGGGAGGGGGGGGGGAACCTAAAAAGAACAGATTTGAACAAGTGATGATCTAAGCAAAAATAAAAGACTCCAAATTAGTGGCCTGCAATTTAGCTTTTTTTTTTTTTTTGAAGAGGTTGTAAAAAAATGCTTTTAAAAGGCTCCTCTGACAATCCCAGCTGAGTTGCCTTATCGTCAGAGGCTTTTTTTTCTTTTAAAGGCATTTTTTTTGGCCTTTAAAAGAAAAAAAAAGGCTGTGACGATCAGGCAACTCAGCTGGGATTGTCAGAGGAACCTTTTAAAAGCATTTTTTTTTTACAACTTCTTCGGCCAAAGAGGTTGTAGAAAAAAATGCTTTTAAAAGGTTCTGACGATCCCAGCTGAGCCGCGTGATCATCAGAGACTTTTTTTTTTACTTTTAAAAGAAAAAATGCTTTTAAAAGTAAAAAAAAACCTCTGATGATCGCGTGGCTCAGCCGGGCATGGGGGCAGGCAGGGATTTTGCTACTGGTTCTCCGAACCGCCTGCCGCCATCGCTACCGGATCAGGCGATCCGGCCCGAGCCGGGAGCATTTCACCCCTGGTTTGATCCACATTTAAAAAAAAATATGGAAAAACCGAGCTTGTACCTATTTCTCATGCATACGTGCAGAACTTTAGTAGGTATTTTTTTTAAAAAAAAATATGTGCATCTCGATAGTCCTCGACGTATGACCCCAATCGAGCCAAGAATTTCTGCTGCTAAGCAAAACAGCCGTAAAATGTGTTCGTCCCCCATTTTACGACCTTTCTTGCCACATTTGTTAAGTGAATCGGTGCAATTGATAAATTAGTAACCCGTGAATCTGGCCGCCTCATTGAATCTGCTTATTGGAAGATCGCAAGAGACCCCAGGACACTGTGACCGTCGTAAATCCGAGTCAGTTGTCAAGCACCTGAACGTAAATCACGTGAGCCTGGGGATGCTGCGACAGACGTAAGTCTGAAAAATGGTCATAAGTCACTTTTTTTCAGTATCGTCGTAACTTTGAACGTTCCCTAAATAAACTGTTCTTAAGTCAAGGACCAGCTGTATTTATTTTTCCGAATAGCCTTGAGTTTTTTGTCCAGATTTCTCCAGGGCTGGCTGATTGCATTTTAATATAACACAGGAACTATTTCCAAGGAATTAGTTTTTAAAATCAGAGCCACCTCAATAGATTTTCTTTAAAAAAAAAATCAGAAACTCATAAATAACAAGGTGGGTGTGTATTTAAATATTGATCAGAAAAAAGTGATGACCGCAGCCTCTATATAGGGCAGTGATGGCTAACTTTTTTGCCGTGTGCCAAAAGCGGGGGGACTGTGGGGGGGGGTCGTACGCGCGTGTGCCCACACCCGTAATTCTATGCGCCCCCGCATGCATGCACAACCCCCGCCCGACCCCCACTTTTGGCACGCGATGGCACGGCGGGCCCGTTTTTCACCCTCCCCAGACTCCAGAGCAGTGGTCACCAACTGGTGCTCCGTGGACCACTGGTGGTCCACAAGAAAATTTTGGTTGTCTGCAGAAAAATCATTTGCACTTTTTATATTGCACTAAAGGGGACGCGGTGGCTCGGGCTAGGACGTTGAGCTTGTCGATCGAAAGGTCGGCAGCTCAGCGGTTCGAATCCTAGTGCTGCCGTGTAACGGGGTGAGCTCCCGTTACTTGTCCCAGCTTCTGCCAACCTAGCAGTTTTGAAAGCACGTAAAAAATGCAAGTAGAAAAATAGGGACCACCTTTGGTGGGAAGAGCGTTCCGTGCGCCTTTGGCGTTGAGTCATGCCGGCCACATGACCACGGAGACGTCTTCGGACAGCGCTGGCTCTTTGGCTTTGAAACGGAGATGAGCACCGCCCCCTAGAGTCGGCAACGACTAGCACATATGTGCCAGGGGAACCTTTACCTTTACACTAAATTACACATATTGCACTAAATTACTATTTATCATCTTTAAAAATTCATATTAGTGGTCCTTGGGATTTAAAATTATGAATTTAGTGGTCCCTGAGGTCCAAAAGGTTGGTGACCCCTGCTCCAGAGCCTTTCTAGGAGCCTGGGGAGAGTGAAAAATTGGCCTTCCCCCCCACCTCGGGCCCTCCGGAGGCCTGATTCCAAAGGAAAGCGTTTTCGGGCAGCAGACCTACGATCCCCTTCCTGATTCCAAAAGGGGTGTGTGCAGAGGCCAAAAATGTGCTTCGCGTTTTAGACGGCGGATCTGGCCAGGAGGAAAGAGGTGAGTCTGCTGAGAAGGAGGAGGAGCAGGGTGCGCGGCTCTGCAATGTGCAACGGGAAGGAGTGCTTTCAGGCGGCAGCGCTGCGATCCCATCCTCAAATCCAAAACGGTTCCCGGTTCCCCGTTGCCCATTGCAGAGGAACTGGCCGCTTCATCTTTATTGCCCTGCTTACAGAAACTGCCTCTTGGTTAACCTGTTCTGTCCCCCCTCGCCTCCTTCCGAGCGATGGCTTAATTAGCCGGCACTATCAGCTCTGGCAGCAAACTAGCAAGCGTCTGCCAAGTGACTCTGTTACCTCCCTTGATGCTGATGAGTCACCCAGGAACAAACAGTACTTCAGCTCTTAGTTAATCAGTTGATTTGCCTGCTACAAAGAGACACAGCAGCTCTCGCTGCCTTTATATCCTGTGGGGTGTGGCTCCATGACTCAGCACTTCCTAGGTCTGCCCCACCCCTGCTTCTGTTGTTCCCGCCTCTCCTGCCTACGAAACCTAGGGTCCAGCCAGGCCTGATTGCCATCAGCTGGTCTGGAGGCGTGGCCTGGGGGGGGGAAGAGTCAGGGGATGGAGGCCTCGTTATCTCCTCCACCTGGCCTGCCTCTGGCTCCTGGAGCTGAGCCAGGGAAGCCGGTGCTCCCAAGGTAAGTCCTGATGGTCCTTCCCCCTCACTTTCCAAGTCACTTTCTGGCAGGGGGCCCGGCTCAGGGGGCGCAGACACAACAGTTAACCCTTATTACATTGTAACAGCTAAGGCAAAGCGCCCATGAGTGAGTGACATTGAGTTGGCCACTCCCACACAGTCACATGACCAC
Source organism: Ahaetulla prasina (assembly GCF_028640845.1). Taxonomy (NCBI): domain Eukaryota; kingdom Metazoa; phylum Chordata; class Lepidosauria; order Squamata; family Colubridae; genus Ahaetulla; species Ahaetulla prasina. The sequence goes on along the minus strand of NC_080543.1, from coordinate 4,650,837 downwards.
CAAGCCACGCCTATCCAGCTGCTCATTAGGGCAGAGAACTGGTCGTTAAATTATTTGAATCCCACCACTGCCTATAACTCTACATGCGTTTAACTGGAATGAGTGGGGTTGGGGATGACTTTCATGGGGGGCAGAAGAGGGACTTGGCACCGAAGGCCCCGCTCCCGAGATGCCCCCGTCTTCCTACCTATAGCTCTGGGAGGAGGGTCGGAGCACAGCCTGAGGAACAAACCTCTTCGGGACAATTTGGGGTGGGGGAATCTGCCCAGCAGCTTCAGCAAACAAGGCAGGCCCCACAGTTCGCGGCTGGTCACCCCTCTGGCCGCCCAGCAGGCGGCTCAGGCCAAGCGATGGTCGCAATGACTTCACTCCCCAGCAACGTGAGGAGCCACTGCTGCCGCCACCGCCTAAGCCCTCTTTACGCCCAGGAGCCCATGGAGAGGGTTCGCAATCTAGGCGTCCTTCTGGATGTACGGCTGTCTTTAGAAGAGCATATGACGGCCATCGCCAGGGGAGCTTTTTATCAGGTTTGCCTGATACGCCAGTTGCGTCCCTTCTTAGACCGGGATTCCTTATGCACGGTCACTCACACCCTCGTCACTTCCCGCCTGGACTACTGCAATGGTCTCTACATGGGGCTCCCCCTGAAGCTAGAAACACCACCAGAATGTTTCCTTCCTGCCTGCCTTACAAGATTAGCCCTGTAAAGTGGGGAAAAAAACAAAATAAGACTTCTTCCAACAACCGGCTCTCCGAACAGCTTAGGAAGTTAACAACCGTTTCTCCCGAATAGGTGCGAACCTGCTGAATCCCACCACTGGTTATAGGGTTTGCTTTAAACAGATAACTGTTATCAAAATCAAGTGGAAGTCTGATGGCTGATCAGATGCTGATGGGCAGAGGCAGAATTATTTTTTTCTTGTTTTCCTCCCCCAAAATTAAGGTGAGTCTTATACTCCGAAAAATACGGTACTTGAGGGACTGCCTGATTCCGGTAGAGGTAGTCCTCGACTTACGACAGTTCGTTTAGTGGCCGTTCCAAGTTACGACGGCACTGAAAAAAGTGACTTTTTTGGGACCGTTCCTCACACTTAAAAGACCATTGCAACATCCCCATGACCGTGCGATTTACATTTGGATGCTCTACAACTGACTCACGTTTATGACGGTCGCAGTGACCTTCCTAGAGGTCATGAGATCGATCCCCTTTGGCGACCTTCGGACAAACAAAGTTGATGGGGAAGCCAGATTCGTTTAACAACCGTGTGACTAATTTAACAACGGCCATGGTTCGCTTCATGAACATGGCAAAAAAAGTCCCAAACTGGGAGCAAAGCTCGCTTCACGAATAGAATAGAATAGAATAGAATTTTTTATTGGCCAAGTGTGATTGGACACACAAGGAAATTTGTCTTGGTGCATATGCTCTCAGTGTATATAAAAGAAAAGATACCTTCATCAAGGTACAACGAATGTCTCACTTAGCCACATAAATTTAGGGCTCAATGGTGGTCGTAAGTCGAGGACCACCTGATTTGAATGGATCCTGCAGGTTGGATTCACTCTAGCTTCCTCCAATTAAACCCCGTGGGTTGCCTTTGTGATCTTCTCATGAAAAGATCCCCTTTCTTTCATACCAATTAGGTCTCTGCCTCCTACACAGTCTCCTCATTCTTTCCCCTTTCTCTAATGAGGAACAAAGAAAACGCAATTAAAGCTTTAAAAAAAAAGAAAAAGAAAATTCTTCTGTACAAGAAAAATCCCCTTCTGGGTAAACTTGAGGCTACGTGACTTTGTCGACCTGGTTTGACTTTTGAGCTCGACAAAAATGCAATTTAAGAGCTCGACAAAAATGCAATTTAAGAGCTCGACAAAAATAAATGCAAAAATGCAGCCTCGTACAACAGAGCTAAATCATACATACATACCAGGAGTGAAATGTTCTCGGTTCGGACCGGATCAGTCGATCCGGTAGCAATGGCAGCAGGTGGTTCGGAGAACCGGTAGCAAAAATCCCTGCCCCCACCCCCCATGCCCAGCTGAGCCACGCAATCGTCAGAGCCTTTTTTTTTTTAACTTTTAAAAGCCTTTTAAAAGCTTTTTTTTTTAATTGAAAAAGTTTTAACAAACAAAAACATTTCCCCCCTTTTTCCCCCCTTCAAAACCCCCTTCCCCCCTCCCTTCACCCCCACCCCCCCAGCTTCCCGGATCAATCACAAGGTATTGTTATACATAAACCAAACATAGAGTAAAATTTTCCCTTCTAATCCATTTAACCTCATCCAAGTCTTTTCATTTCCTAACCCCCCCATTACATAAAATAATACATCCTAATTATTCAAAGGCAATCTGATATCTCTTAATCTGATATCTGTTTTGTAAATAATCAATCCATTTTTTCCATTCAATTAAATAGCTTTCCTGCGTATTGTCTTTCAAAAAGGCTGAGATTTTAGCCATCTCAGCCAAGTTGATAACTTTCAATATCCGTTCTTCTATTGTAGGTAACTCTTTTTTTCTTCCAATATTGTCCAATCAGCAGCCTTGCTGCTGTTATTAAGTTCAAAATCAATTTAATTTATTTATTTATTTATTTATTAAATTTTTATACCGCCCTTCTCCCGAAGGACTCAGGGCGGTGTACAGCCAAGATAAAACACGACATATATACAAATTAAAACATTTAAAACCTAGCAAATTACAAAAAGGCTGATAATTAAAATTTAGTTTTAAAATTTTAGAAATATTAATAAAACCCCGAATTAAAATTTAACACTATTATGCCAGTCCCGCTTGAATAAATAGGTGTGTTTTTAGCTCACACCTTAATCTTAATCTCACTTAATCTCAGTCACCGTACAATCCGTTATAATTCCCAAAAGGAAAAATTGTGGCAGGAACTTTATCTTCTTCTTCAGGACATTTTGAATAATCCACCAAATTCTTATCCAAAAGGCCTTAATTTTCTTGCAAGTCCACCAAATATGAAAATATGTAGCATCATCACAGTCACATCCCCAACATTTCGCTTGGATATCAGGATACATACATGATAATTTTTTGAGATCTAAGTGCCATCTATAAAACATCTTATAAAAATTTTCCCTTAGATTCTGTGCTTGTGTAAAAAGGCCTTTTAAAAGCTCTTAAAAGGGGGTGTTTGAGAGAGAGAGAGAGAGAGAGAAAGAAAGAAAGGAAAAGAAAGAAAAAGGAAGGAAGGAAGGAAAGGAAGGAAGGAAGGAAAGAGAAAGGAAGGAAGGATGGAAAGAAGGAAGGAAGGAAGGAAGGAAGGAAAGAAAGAAAGGAAGGAAGGAAGGAAGGAAGGAAGGAAAGAGAGAGACAGAGAGAAAGAAAGAGAGAGACAGAAAGAAAGGAAAAAGAGAGAGAAAGAAAAAAAGAAAGAAAAAGAAAGGAAGGAAGAAAGAAAGGAAGGAAGGAAAGAGAGAGAAAAAGAAAGAAAGGGAGGGAGGGAGGGAGGGAAAAGGAGAGAAAGGAAGGACTACAAACCTGGCACTAGACGCAGCTTCAGAGGATAATCCAGGGCTGGAAGGGACCTAGAGGTCATCTAGTCCAACCCTGCTCCAGCAGGACATTGTTAGTGGGTTTCTGTCTTTTGAGCCCCCACCCCTGTCACATAGCCACGCCCACCCGGTCACATGACCCCCAATCAAGTCACGCCCACAGAACCGGTAGGAAAGAAATTTAGATTTCACCACCGACAGACGCCAAAAAGAAACGAGCATTTTCAAACTCAAGCTCGGTGTGATATTTAAAATATTGCCCTTGCTTTTTCTCTCAACCAGGTTGTACGAACTCAGCGCGCCTGGGAAGGTTTTCTTAACTTCTCGACGCAACTCTGCAAAGTTTATTCATTTCTCCTTCACGTTTTCCCTTAAAGGAAAAAGAAAAATGTCAGTGGAGCTCTTAGCCCACTCTCGAGGGAATTGATAAGTGCCAAAGATTGCCTAACCCTGGACAGGAAATAGGAAGAATTCAACAATCCTTGGCTTTGTTTCCCGGTCTTCTGCAACATCCTGGTTTACTTGGGGAGGGGGGGGGATCCATAATGAAAATAGGGATAGAATCAAGATCACGTGAAGTGTTAGTGCCACTTTATAATGCCTTGGTAAGGCCACACTTGGAATATTGCATTCAGTTTTGGTCGCCACGATGTAAAAAGGATGTTGAGACTCTAGAACAGGGGTGTCCAAAGTTTTTTGAGTGAGGGCCAAATACAGAAAAATAAGCAAAGGCCCGGGCCACGGGGGGGGGGGATTTTTGTACCAGTTCTGTGGGCGTGGCTTATTTTGGGGTGTGGCTTGGTGGTCATGTGACTGGTGGGCGTGGCTAACTCCTCATGTGACTGAGTGGATGTGGCTATGGGCATAGAAACCTAAATACATAGAGACCTAAATACTGACAGCGGCTACCAGTAATCCTCGGCTTGCAACCACTCATTTAGCGACCAATACAACAGCACTGAAAAAAGTGACTTACCACCAGTCTTTGCATTTATGACCTTCGCAGCATCCCCAGTTACATCAAAAGTCAAGCTTTTGGCAACCAGCATGTATCCCGCGCGGGGCTGATGTTATCTACTTCAGTAATGAAATGTCTCCAAGCATACAACCAAGCTCAGAGAACATCAAGGATTCCATAGTTTGGACATCATTTTAAATCTTGATTTTCATTAAGCATAAAGTCTGAACTGAGGCATTATTTTATTCTTAGCAAGGCATTAAGAATCAGAGCAAAGCCAATTTTCATAGCACAATTTCTGCTATATATGAACATCTGTATTCTTCTCAAGTACTGTATGAATTTATACAGAAGTTATAACTTTCAAGCAAGCATTTGCAGATACAACCAACATCAATTACTGCAGCCAGGAAAGTGTCACTATCATCCCAGGACTTGCTTCTGGCTATATGCATGATCACCAAATTCATAATTTACATCAGCCACCCCATTTCCATACATAAAATGTGAAACAGCCCTAACAGAATTAGCAGTCTAGCAACCTGACTCCTTCTTACAGTTGCTTTTGCTTAAAACAATAAAGTAAAACGTATCTGTACAGATAGCTGTGTATCACTCCATGTACTGCACTGTGCTAAAGATTCTTTGGAAGTCTAAAATGAAGAGTGCAGCATAGTAAACAGCTATAATAGATTGTTTTCCTCTCTCTTACATATTTTGATTGTTAAACTAACAGAATTAGTACCTGTAGTTAGCTAAACAAACCCTTGGACTTTAATTGGTCAGATGAAGGGAGCATTTTAAAACCTTTAGGACACGCAATCCTGGGAGGGGGGGAGCAGGAGACTTTTGAAGAGTGGTGGACTGAAGCTTTGAGACCCAGGGATGGATGCAGAACTGGCAGGAAGTGAAAATGGACAACGCGGAGGTTTGGGGGCAGGGGCAGTGCTGAAACAGAGTATTGGTTCTTTCTACCAGACTTTAATCATTAACCATCCACAGAGTTTCAACTAGTTCTCAAAGAGAAACCACAAGAAGTTCAAGTATGAGAGGCAATATTCTGCTCAGTAGCAATGACTCCACCTTGCCCACTTGTCCGCCTCCCCTGCCTAAACTGCACAATCCAGCGTTGCACTTTCTAATAAATTATTTAGTATGCCTTCCACCTTTGCTTCCCTTTGCACCCCCTCCAAAGTAGCAGTCACTTTCAAGCTGCAGAAACATAGGGGTCATTCTAATCAGCAGAGCAAAGGAGGCTACTATGAATGAGCCTTAATAGTTCTATCATCACTAACTTATTCTGAACAATTTCACAAGCAACAGAGATCAAAGATGCCCACTGATTGCTCCTTTATTCGCTAATGCTTCAGGCAACTAGTAAGAAGCGGAAATGGATTTCATTGAGCCACAGGATTAGTTATCTCCCCAAGTAGTTTCCTCTTGCTTTCCTACAGCCCTAGTTTAACTGCTGAAAGGAGGGGGAAAGGAGCTAACTGGGGCTGTGTGGAGGTAGTGTCCTTAGCCTTGCAGGCTCCTTAGGAGAAGAAGCGCCCGTCCCACAGCAGCCGTTTAGTTTTGAGCTCCTGTGTATTTGCTGCAGTCTTCATATAACCCCAGATACATTCTAGCAATACGTTTGCCTGGCAAAGAGGTTTGCAACCAACTCAGAAAGGACATTTACAAAAGGGCAGAGAGCGATATGATGACGACAGTCAGTTCCAGCGATGTAAACGCCGGTCTCCATTCCTCCTCCTCCTCCTCCTCCTCCTCCTCCTCTCCCATTTCCACAAAATCTCCTCGCTACCACCCTCCTTCCAAAGCAGGTATCTCTGCAGCTCCGTTTTCCCCAGCCTGGTGCCCTTTGGATGCCTTGGGTGAAAGCTCCTTATCCCCATTGGAGCTCCACGCATCTGAGGTAGTACCAGCCAACAGTTTTCGTGGAAAGCTCTGGGAAATAAGCAGCCCCAGCCGGCCCCAGAAGATTCACACCGCCTTGCGAACGCACAACCAAACACACACACACACACACGCCTCCTACACACAAACACACACCAAATATCCCTAACAACGAAGCTGGAGGGACAAGAAAGTTGCCTAGCGGGGATCTCTGCGCTATTCGCGGAGGGAAGCGATCGAGTCTGCGCCCAGCGGAGCCGCTGCTCCTCATCCGATTCGACCCGACCCGCTGCCCGCGGATGCAGAAGGGAGGTGAGCCACTCCGCCTGCAGACCCGGAGGTTTGAGATGGGGCATAGCCGCACGGGAGCACGCCACGGCTGCCTAACAAAGGCAACCGAGGATTGTTCCCAAGCCCCTGAGGCGCTCGGGTGGGCGCTGCCGAGTTCGGCCCAACTTCCACCCGCATTCCGACTTCCCAGAGGACCTTTGTCTCGGCCACCTCCGGGACCGTGCGGCGTCATGGAGCTAGGCGTCCTAAGGCTTTGAGTGCGCCTGGGCTCCTTTGTCAGGGGCGGGAGGGCGCCACGACCAGCATTTGCGGAGATTCGCGGCGCCAGCGAGCGGCAATCACACGCCTCCCAAGTGGCCCTTTGGGACCCCGAGCCGCAAGCATTCCCGGTGCAGCGCGCCCCTCGGTCCGGCGACACTTACAGCCTCTCTGCGCTCCTCGGGATGTTCTTAGGAATAGCGGAGCCCCAGCCCGTGACAGTCTACCGTGGTGCCGCTGCAGGCGCATGGTGGGCAAGCGCCGCCCGACGCGGCAAACGGCCGCCCAGGCCAAGAGGCAGGCTCCTGCCCGCAGCCACACGCCGCCGGACTCCGCTCGGCGCTTCGGAGCCACTCCGCATCTGCAACCGGGCGAGCGGCGGCTTCCTTGGGGGCCAGGACGGGGGCCGCACCCCACTGTCCACCGAGAATTTGCTGCGGGCCAATAAAAACTGACCCGCGGGCCGCAGTTGGCCCGCGGGCCGTAGTTTGGACACCCCTGCTCTAGAAAGAGTGCAGAGAAGAGCAACAAAGAGAATTAGGGGACTGGAGGCTAAAACATATGAAGAACGGTTGCAGGAACTCGGTATGTCTAGTTTAATGAAAAGAAGGACTAAGGGAGACATGATAGCTGTGTTCCAATATCTCAGGGGCTGCCCCAAAGAAGAGGGAGTCAAGCTATTCTCCAAAGCACTTGAGGGCAGAACAAGAAGCAATGGGTGGAAACTAATCAAGGAGAGAAGCAACTTAGAACTAAGGAGAAATTTCCTGACAGCTAGAACTGTTAAGTTCGGGAAGTAACGAGGCTGGAGACCAGGGTAGTGACAACAGCTCTTTAACCTGGGCGTCTCCTGATTCTTTCGGACCTGCGGTTCAGTCCTTGGGAGTGGGTTGAGCTGGTCGGAGGGCTGTTTTCTCCTCCCAGCTCTTCTCTAGGCCATCCGGCCCTGGATTACTTGCAGACTCTTTTTCTTGGCCATCCGGCCTTGGATTACTTCAGAGTCGTCCTGCTGTTTCCAAGGGAACCTGATGGCGTCGCTGGACCTCCGGGACTCAGCTAAGTCTTGCGCCTCCCCGGGTTATGGTCAGCTGTGGGTTCAAATAATGTGTGGTCATGGTCTGTTTCATTTAGCTCGGATTGTTCAGCTATTCGTTTCTTATCTGATCTATGTGGCGCCTCCATACTCGGTTGTCTTGTAACTCAACTAAGTATGACTTTGGACCGGTTGCTTTTATGATTTGCCCTGCTAGCCAACTTGGGCCGTCCCCATAGTTGCGGGCCCACACTCGGTCGCCTATGCCCATTTCTCTTGTTTTTTCCAGTTCCCCCTTGTAACCCTCTGGTGTGTAATGGGGGTTCAAACGGTCAAAGGGGCACCGGAGCTTCGTCCATCAATAATTCGGCTGGGCTTCTGCCTGTCGGTTGCTGGGGTTCTGTGCTGAGCGGCCAGAAAGAAATCTATCTTTGTTTGCCAGTCGCCTGGCTTGAGTCTGGACAATGCCTCTTTAGCTCGGACGGAGCGCTCTGCAAGGCCATTCGGCGCAGGGTGGAAAGGCGCAGAGAGGGCATGTCGGATGCCCTCCTCTGCCAAGTATTCCTCAAACTGGGTTGCCGTGAATTGCGGGCGTTATCGGATACTAGCGTGTCAGGCAACCCGTGGGTTGCAAATAGGTGCCGTGGGGCTGCGATTACTGCCTCGGCTGTCATGGATCTCATGAGAATGATTTCCAGCCATTTAGAAGCGTCGACCACCACTAGGAAGGTTTGGCCGTGGAAGGGCCAGCAAAATCAATGTGGATTCTCGACCAGGGCCCTTGGGGTTTTCCCATTCCTGACTGGGGCCGTTGGGGGTAGAGGTCTGGACTCTTGGCAAGCCTGGCATTTCCTACCCTCTCAGCAATTTCTGAGTCCATTAGGGCCACCACACATAGCTTCTCGCTAGCCCCTTCATCCTTACGATCCCTGGGTGACCCTCGTGGAGAGGTCCAATACCTTTCCTCAATTTCTCCGGGATCACCACTCGATCACCCCATAGCAGGCACCCCCTTGAGCCGAGAGTTCCCCGTTTTTACAAATTCCTTAAACGTTCGCCCGGCGCGGCCACCCTCTTGTACCCAACCGGTACAGTCCTCAACATAATGTCGGTATGATGCCGAGCCACCTCCTTAGATGTGACTGGGCCAGAGTCAAGAGTCAATTAGCAGGATGGGCGTCCCGGAGTGGGGTCTTGATCGCCCTGGTAGTGGGCATCTGCTTAAGCGTCCGCATGCCCCACTTCTTTTCCGGTCGATGCTGCAGCTTGTAGGAATAAGCGGCTAAGAAGATAGTCCATCGGGTCAATCGTGGCGAAAGTGCCACAGGCGTTGGGCGATCGCCAGCCAGTATCCTAACAGCGGTCTATGGTCAGTAACAATTCCAAAGTCTCTACCAACAACATATTCATGAAACTTTTTTACCCCTGACACAATTGCTAGCGCTTCCTTATCCAACTGGCTATAGTTCCTCTCTGTCGAGGACATCGTTCTGGAGTAGAAGGCTATTGGGGCTTCTGTGCCGTTTGGAAGTCTGTGGCTGAGCACAGCCCCACCCCGTAAGGGGAGGCATAAACCAGTAATAAAGGCAATGAGCTATGATACTGGATCAGTAGGCTATCGCTCGAGTAGGTTTTTACTGCTTGAAAACCCTAGCTTCCGACTTTCCCCAAGACCAAACAGTATTCTTTCCCAGAAGTTTATGCAGCGGCTCAGCAACGGTTGCCTTGTTTTTAAAAGACCGTAAAATTCACTAGCCCCAGGAATGCCTGTAGCTCTGTTTTGTTTTTGGGCGCTGGAGCCTTTCTTATTGCCTTGACCTTGCTCTCAGTGGGGTGAATTCCTTTCTTGTCTATTCTGTAGCCCAAGAACTCGTGGATTCTACCCCTATCTGGCATTTGTTCACTTTAACCTTTAGTCCGGCTGACGGAAAATGCCCAGAACTTTTCTGAAACGCTCCCCCAATTCCTCTAAATTTTCGGCTGATATCAATACATCATCCAAGTAGGGGACTACCCCTGGGAGCCCTTGCAGAAGTCGTTCCATTAAATTTTGGAACAGCCCCGGTGCCACACTCACCCCAAATTGTAATCTGGTACACTTGAAAGCACCTCTGTGAGTTACAATCGTTTGGGCTTCGGCTGTGTTGGCGTCTGGGCAGTTGTTGATAGGCTTGAGCCAAGTCTAACTTTGCAAGACTTGCCCTTGCCCCAAGAGTGCAGCAAGTGTTGCACCACGGGAACCGGGTAAGCGCTTTTCTGTAAGGCTTTGTTTAACGTCGCCTTGTAGTCAGCGCAGATTCTAATTGACCCATCTGGTTTTACTGGGGTGACGATTGGTGTCTCCCACTTTGCGTGATCGACTGGCACCAGAATCCCCTGATTTATGAGCTTATCTAGCTCCTTGTCAATCTTAGGTTTCAGGGCAAAGGACTCTCCTCGCCTTTAACCTAATGGGGGCTACCTGGGGGTCTAAGTTGAAGGAAATAGGGGTCCCCTTGTACTTGCCCAGGCAGTCCTTGAAGACATCTTCGAACTCGTTCATGAGTATGTCTTTTAGGTTACAGTCACTTCTGTAGATGCCAGTCACTCCCATGCCCAATGCACGGAACCAGTCTAGTCCCAACAAACTAGGCAGGGTCCCTTCGACGATCGTGATGGGCAGGGTCTTCTTGTGTGGTCCGTACTCGACTCGGACAGAGGTGGTCCCTCGAACAGGGATGCGATTCCCTTGGTAGTCGTGGACTCGTAGCCGTTGTGTTTGCAGGTGGCGCTTTGCGACTGATGTAGCTTTCGCCAAAGTGTCCCAGGACATGATGGTGATTGCTGACCCGGTGTCCACTTCTAGTCGGCACGGCACTCCTTCTATTTTGGGCTTGGTGAAGATCTTCTTCTCCACCCGGGTTGTGGCACGGCCTATGATCACCGTCGTTTGATTCGAGTTCGCGCCTTTTTTGTTTGAGCCAATCACGGGTCGCCTTGCCGATCCCGCGCTCTGATTGGCCGATTTGAATTTTCGGCGGGAAGGTTGGGGAGCTCGACAGACTTGAGCTAGGTGCCCCTTCTTCTCACACCGCCGACATGTAGCGTCCTTGAACTTGCAGTGTTGGCGCTGGTGTTGACCTCCGCAACTTCCGCATTCGTCCCGGTCCTCTTTGCCACGTTTCTCGGTTCGACAAACCCCTTCCTCATCCTCACCGTCGGATTCGGTCTGGATCTCTTCTTGGTGCACCGGGGTTGATTTTGTGCTCGCCTTCGGTGTGAGTGGCTGTTGCAGGGTCTCCGCCGCTTGGGTGGACATTTCATGCGCTCTGGCTTCGTCCAGGGCGTTTGCCAGCGTTAGATTGCTTTTCGATAGCAGTCGCCTCCATAAGCGCATGTCTCTGACCCCACGGATGAGTTGCTCCAGCAGCGCCTCGTCTAGGTCTCGGTACCCACAGTCTTTGGAGGCTTTCAAGAAAAGACTGGACTGCCCTCTGTCAGAAATGGTGTAGGGTTTCCTGCCTGAGCAGGGGGTTGGACTAGAAGACCTCCAAGGTCCCTTCCAACTCTGATATTATTATTATTATTAAAAGAAGGACATGATAGCAGTCTTCCAATATCTCAGGGGCTGCCCCAAAGAAGAGGGGGGGGGGTCCACCTAGTCTCCAAAACACCATAAGGCGGGACAAGAAGCAACGGATGGAAACTCATCAAGGAGAGAAGCAAGCTGGAATTAAGGAAGAATTTCCTGACAGTGAGAACAATTAATCAGTGGAACGACTTGCCACCAGAAGTTGTGGGTGCTCCATCACTGAGGGCGGGGGCGGGGTGGTGATGGTTAAGAAAAGATTGGATAGCCATTTGTGTGAAATGGTATAAGGTCTCCTGCTTGGGCAGGGGGGTTGGACTAGATGGCCTATAAGGTCCCTTCCGACTCTGTTAATCTGTTAAAGCTCTATGGTTCCTTCCAACTCTTGTTATTCTATTAAGTCTGAAATTTTCAACTTAACAACAATTAATGGGCCTGGCTAGTCTAGTGAAGAGAAGGACCAGGGGAGACAGGATAGCCATCTTCCAATATTTGAGGGGCTGCCATAGAGAGGAGGGGGTCAAGCTGTTTTCCAAGGTACCCGAAGGCCAGACAAGGAACAATGGATGGAAACTGATCAAGGAGAGATTCAACCTGGAAATAAGGAGGAATTTCCTGACAGTGAGAACCATCAACCATGGAACAGAATTTGCCTTTGGAAGTTGTGGGAGCTTCATCCCTGGAGGCTTTCAAGAAAAGACTGGACTGCCCTCTGTCAGAAATGGTGTAGGGTCTCCTGCTTGGGTGGGTTGGACTAGATGACCTACAAGGTCCCTTCCAACTCTTATTAATCTGTTAAACTACTTCAGGAAACCCACATGGATAATTTTGCAAAAGTCAGCAGGAGTCCAGCTTGACTGAAAGGTGAATTCACATGTTACGGTCAATCCCAAAAATTTAATGTAGTTTGTTTAACATCACCATAAACCACTGCAGATAAAACAAATATTTTGTAGCTCAGGGTTGAACTATGGAGTCCTCACTTCTCTCTGAGCTTGCTTGTTTTCTTGCAGACGTGTCATTAGCAAACTAGGTAACATCATCAGTGCTGGAAGGAAGTGGGCGATGCTTCCAATTTATATCATATATGTTAAGATTGCCAATCTGAACTGAACCTAGAAAGGTAAGCAAACTTTGAGAGGAATAATACTTGGACAGGAGACCACCAAGAGTCCCAAGACCTATAAGTTGCTGAGTGACAGGTACTCCTTGACATATGACCACACTTGAGAGCAACATTTTTGTTACTAAGCAAGACAGTTGTTACTTGGACTTCAGTAAAGCATTTGATAAAGTAGACCATAACCTACTACTAGATAAAGTAGAAAAATGTGGGTTAGACAGCACCACCACCAGATGGATTCGTAACTGGCTGACCAACTGCACTCAACGTGTAGTCCTCAATGGAACTACATCCACATGGAGGGAAGTATGCAGTGGAGTACCCCAAGGCTCTGTTTTAGGCCCAGTACTCTTCAGCATCTTCATCAATGATTTGGACGAGGGGATAGATGGGGAACTCATCAAATTTGCAGATGACACCAAGCTGGCAGGAATAGCCAACACTCCAGAAGATAGGCTCAAATTACAGAAAGATCTTGACAGACTTGAACATTGGGCGCTATCTAACAAAATGAAATTCAACAGTGAAAAAAGTAAGGTTCTACATTTAGGCAAAAAACAAAATGCACAGTACCGTATGTGGTACCTTGCTCAATAGTAGTACCTGTGAGAGGGATCTTGGAGTCCTAGTGGATAACCATTTAGATATGAGCCAGCAGTGCAGCAGCTGCTAAAAAAGCCACCCCAGTCCTGGGCTGCATAAACAGAGGGATAGAATCAAGATCACGTGAAGTGTTAGTGCCACTTTATAATGCCTTGGTAAGGCCACACTTGGAATATTGCATCCAGTTTTGGTCGCCACGATGTAAAAAAGATGTTGAGACTCTAGAAAGAGTGCAGAGAAGAGCAACAAAGATGATTAGGGGACTGGAGGATAAAACATATGAAGAACGGTTGCAGGAACTGGGTATGTCTAGTTTAACAAAAAGAAAGACTAGGGAGACATGATAGCAGTGTTCCAATATCTCAGGGCTGCCACAAAGAAGAGAGATTCTCAACCTATTCTCCAAAGCACCTGAGGGTAGAACAAGAAGCAATGGGTGGAAACTGATCAAAGAAAGAAGCAACTTAGAACTAAGGAGAAATTTCCTGACAGTTAGAACAATCAATAAGTGGAACGACTTGCCTGCAGAAGTTGTGAATGCTCCAACACTGGAAATTTTTAAGAAAATGTTGGATAACCATCTGACTGAGATGGTGTAGGGTTTCCTGCCTGGGCAGGGGGTTGGACTAGAAGGCCTCCAAGGTCCCTTCCAATTCTGTTGTTATATTATATTATATTATATAAATCAGTTTTGCTCCTTTTTTTTTTTGATCTCTTGCCACAGTTGTTAAGTGAATTACTGCAGATGTTAAATTAGTAAATCTGGCTTCCCCATTGACTTTGCTTGTCAGAAGGTCACAAAAGGGGATCCCATGACCTCGGAACACAACAACGGTCATAAATATGAAGCAGTTGCCAAGCATCTGAATTTTGTTCATGAAGACCATGAGGATGCTACAGTGGTTGTAAGTGTGAAAAACGGTCATAAAGTCACTTTTTAAAGTGTCGGTGTAACTGAACGGACGCTACAGAGGAATTATTGAGTCTGTCATTTGCACCTCTATAACTGTCTGGTTCAGTTCTGCAACCCAACAAGAAAGACACAGACTTCAGAGGATAATTAGAACTGCAGAAAAAACAATTGCTACCAACCTGCCTTCCATTGAGGACCTGTATACTGCACGAATCAAGAAGAGGGCCGTGAAAATATTTACAGATCCCTCGCATCCTGGATATAAATGGTTTCAACTCCCACCCTCAAAACGACGCTATAGAGCACTGCACACCAGAACAACTAGACACAAGAACAGTTTTTTCCTGAAGGCCATCACTCTGCTAAACAAATAATTCCCTCAACACTGTCAGACTATTTACTGAATCTGCACTACTATTAATCTTCTCATAGTTCCCATCACCAATCTCTTTCCACTTATGACTGTATGACTGTAACTTTGTTGCTGGCAATCCTTATGATTTATATTGATATATTGACCATCAATTGTGTTGTAAATGTTGTACCTTGATGAATGTATCTTTTCTTTTATGTACACTGAGAGCATATGCACCAAGACAAATTCCTTGTGTGTCCAATCACACTTGGCCAATAAAAAAAATTCTATTCTAAAACCTATGGTTTGATGGCCCCCTGCTGATGATCTTCAAGACTTTGTAAGAGAAAAATATTCTGAATTTCTCAGGGGGAATTTTTTTTCCTTGCGGCTTCTGCAAAACATTTGAGTTCAATAATTGTTTGGTAGTTCCATTTATTTCCTCTCTGTATGAAATTATGCTTTTTTTGTCCGGCGGGATGGAGGGGAATCTTGGCAGCTGGTAGGGCTCCCTCACTGGGAGACAAATGGGATTTCCTGATCCCGAAATCCGTGTAGATCCACTGCCCTCTTCTGGATTGGCCTTGATCTCTCAGCCTTGCATTGGTGGATAATTAATCAAACCCCATGATGTAAGTAAGCGGTGTTTCTCAACCTGGGCTGCTTTAAGAGGTGTGGACTTCAACTCCCAGAATTCCTTGGGCCAACATGGCTGGCTGTGGAATTCTGGGAGTTGAAGTCCACATACTAGAAAAATTGCTGAAGATGAGAAACGCTACTCTGGAGCATTTCTAGGTAGTCCTCGACTTACAACAGGTCATTTGAGACTGCTAAACGTTACAACGGCACTGAAGAAGTGACTTACGACCGTTTTTCACACTTACGACCGCTGCAGCATCCCCAGGGTCACGTGATTCAAAATGTAAAGGCTTGGCAACTGCCTTGTATTTATGACGGTTGCAATGTTTTGTGACCTTCTGGCCAGCAAAGTCAATGGGGAAGGCAGATTCACTTAACAACCGGGTTACTGGTTTAACAACTGCAGGGATTCACTTAACAACTGTGGCAAGAAAGGTCATAAAATGGGGCAAAACTCACTTAACCAGTGTCTCATTTACCGACAGAAATTTGGGGCTCCGTTGAAACAGTTCCCATGCATCCGAGTTTTTTTTTATGTGATCACAGGAATGCAACAGTCAAAAAACAAACAATAGGTCAGAAGTCACTTTTTTCAATGCTGTTGTAACTTGGAATGGTCACTAAACGAACGGTTGTAAATTGAGGATTACCTGCATGCATTTGTTCTTAAGGCTTAATCTCGTCCAGGCCAGAATTAGCCCCTCTGTCCTTCTGCAACTTTTCTATTCGTAGCCAGTGTCAGGTCCTGCTTTCCTTGCCACATTTTCATGTGCTACCCATGTAATAACGTATATTTTAGCTTTGTCCAAATAAACTAACTTTATATCCCTTCCTTTTGCTTTGAACAATTTTGTCTATGGAGTTTAAACAAGCTTGTTCATTAATCCCTTTAAACAGTGTCTCAGAACTTGATATAATTTCATTTTCTTTTTTCCTCCTTTCCTTTTATAAATACCAAAAGGAGACCATTATCCAAGTCACTATTCTGGTTTCTCGTTTTGCACGTCCCTTTTAATTATGAAGTCATTACTTGGTTTCCTTTGCGCATCCATCTTTTTCCCCCCATATCATTAATCATTTTTAAATCCACTTTCGAATCCGCCTCAGTTTCAGCCTTCTCCAGTAAAACTTGTTTCTCTTCCGTAACACCGTTTAAATCCAGTTTTATGACAGCAGATCATCTTAAAAGTAGCTTCTCAGTGCATTGTTCCCAAATATCCTTGAATTCTATCATATTTTGCTCCATTCTCTATTTGTGGGTCTCTTCTTTAAGTATAATCTTTAATTCTTTCTGGGTCCCTCTAGTGTGCAAACCTTCAAAATCTCATCATGTTTTTTCCCCCCTAATTAACATCATTTTTTCTCGCAGGAAACTTTCTAACAATATACTAGAATACAGGTAGTTCTCATCTTATGGCCACAATGGATCCCAACATTTCCGTAGTTAGGCGAGACATTTGTTAAGTGGGTTTTTGCTCCGTTTTACGACCTTTCTTGCCACAGCTGTTAAGAGAATCGCTGCAGCTGATAAGTTAAGTGATTCTGGCTTCCCCATTGATTTTGTTTGTCGGAAGGTCGCCAAAGGGGATTTATTACATGACCCCAGGACACTGCAACTGTCATAAGTGTGAGCCAGTTGCCAAGCATCTGAATTTGGATCATGTGACCATGGGGGATGCTTCAAAGTCTGTTAAGTGTAAAAAATGATCCCAGAGATCCTCAAGTCTTAAAGTTGTCAAGGTTGAGGAATTCTGGGAGTTGAAGTCCACAAGTCTTAAAGTGGCCAAGGTTGGAGATCCCTGATCTAGATATATCACCAATTTATTTCCCCCCCTTAAAAAAAATGATCCTAAAATTAAGTTTTATTCACTTGTGCCTCTCTTTGGTACCCTAGAGCAGGGGTACTCCAACCTTAGCAACTTTAAGACTTGTGGACTTCAAGTCCCAGAATTCCTCAACCTTAGCAACTTTTAAGACTTGTGGACTTCAACTCCCAGAATTCTTCAACCTTGGCAACTTTAAGACTTGTGGACTTCAACTCCCAGAATTCCTCAGCCTTGGCAACTTTAAGACTTGTGGACTTCAACTCCCAGAATTCTTCAACCTTGGCAACTTTAAGACTTGTGGACTTCAAGTCCCAGAATTCCTCAACCTTGGCAACTTTTAAGACTTGTGGACTTCAACTCCCAGAATTCCTCAACCTTAGCAACTTTAAGACTTGTGGACTTCAACTCCCAGAATTCCTCAACCTTGGCAACTTTTAAGACTTGTGGACTTCAACTCCCAGAGATCCTCAACCTTGGCAACTTTAAGACTTCTGGACTTCAACTCCCAGAGATCCTCAAGTCTTAAAGTTGCCAAGGTTGAGGAATTCTGGGAGTTGAAGTCCACAAGTCTTAAAGTGGCCAAGATTGGAGATCCCTGATCTAGATATATCACCAATTTATTCCCCACCCCCAAAAATGATCCTAAAATTAAGTTTTCTTCACTTGTGCCTCTCTTTGGTGCCCTAGAGCAGGGGTCTCCAACCTTAGCAACTTTAAGACTTTTGGACTCCAACTCCCAGAATTCTGGGAGTTGAAGTCCATAAGCCTTAAAGTTGCCAAGCTTGGAGACCCCTGCCCTAGATTATTGTTTCTCAACCTTGGCAACTTTAAGCCAGTTTGACTTCCAGAGAATCCCCCAGCTAACATTTGGGAGCCTTTCCCTTACCTCCATGAGGGCTAGCATCTTGGGATGCCTGTGAGGCCTAACGCTGGATGCAGACCGGCCCCCTCAGGGACCCAGCGGGGATGGAACGCTCGGAGGTCGCTATAGCAACGGCCAGACCCGGCCCTGGGAACCTCGCGAGCAGTTCTCCCCCCCACCGTCGCCGTGGCAACGTAGAACCCCCAGCCCGGCAAGCCTGGAAGGCGATTCGTCGCCGGTCGCCGTGGCAACGTAGAACCCCCAGCGTGGCAAGCCTCGAAGGCGATTCGTCGCCGGTCGCCGTGGCAACTAGAATCCCCGGCCCGGCAAGCCTTGCGGGCGGTTCGTCGCCGGTCGCTATGGCGACGCAGAGTCCCCCCCTCCTCCGGCCCAGCAAGCCTTGCGAGCCGGTCGCCATGGCGACGTAGAGGCCCTGCCCGCCAGGCCTAGCAGGCGGGCCTGCTGCCGCCGCCGCTGCCCCGCCTCAAGCCGGCGGGAAGGCGGGGTCAGCTCGCCCGAGGGCCCCGAAAAAGAGCGGATGCGGCGGCAGGCGCTTCCTTTCCTCCACGTTCGGCCCTCCGACCGGCCATGGCTCCCGCCGGCGACCGCGCCGGCTACTGGGGCCCGCCGACGTCCACCCTCGACTGGTGCGAGGAGAACTACGTCGTGTCCTACTACATCGCCGAGTTTTGTGAGTTATGGCGGCGGCCAGGGTGGGTGGGGGGCGGCAGGTGCGCCTTCCTTCTTGAACCCCACCCCCCCTCTCCTGGGTGGGGGTGGGGTGATGGAGGGGGGTCATTAAATTATGGGGGGTGGGGGTAGCGGCCTTGTTCCCCTCAGCCTTGAAGCCTTGCATCTTGGGGGTGGGAGTGGGGGAGAGAAGGGCGTCTTTGCTAGAAGCCACCCCTCCCCAGAGTTTATTTTTATGGGGTGTACCCATGCTGACTAGGCAGGGTCTCTAACCTTGGCAACTTTAAGCCTGAAGGACTTCAACTCCCAGAATCCTTCCTTCCATCATGGAGAGCAGCCAGCTGAGGAATTCTGGGAGTTGGAGTCCACCCATGCTGACTAGGGCAGGGGCCTCTAACCTTGGCAACTTTAAGCCTGAAGGGCTTCAACTCCCAGAATTCCCCCAGCCATCATGGAGAGCAGCCAGCTGAGGAATTCTGGGAGTTGAAGTCCACCCATGCTGACTAGGGCAGGGGTCTCTAACCTTGGCAACTTTTAAGCCTGAAGGACTTCAACTCCCAGAATCCCCCAGCCAGCAAAGCCCCCCCCCCCCTTGCTGCTCAGGCAGGAGACCCTGGCCTATACCGTTTCAGACAAATGAATGTCCATTTCTCTTTTTCTGAGAGCCTCCAGTGGATGGAGCGCCCATGACTTCGGGAGGCTATTCAGAGTTAACAGGATAACAAAGAGTTGGAAAGGGCCCCTTCGGAGGTCATCTAGACCAGGGGTCTCCAACCTTGGCAACTTTAAGCTTGAAGGGCTTCAACTCCCAGAATTCCCCCAGCCATCATGGAGAGCAGCCAGCTGGGGAATTCTGGGAATTGAAGTCCACCCATGCTGACTAGGGCAGGGGTCTCTAACCTTGGCAACTTTAAGCCTGAAGGACTTCAACTCCCAGAATCCCCCAGCCATCATGGAGAGCAGCCAGCTGAGGAATTCTGGGAGTTGGAGTCCACCCATGCTGACTAGGGCAGGGGTCTCTAACCTTGGCAACTTTAAGCCTGAAGGACTTCAACTCCCAGAATTCCCCCAGCCATCATGGAGAGCAGCCAGCTGAGGAATTCTGGGAGTTGAAGTCCACCCATGCTGACTAGGGCAGGGGTCTCTAACCTTGGCAACTTTTAAGCCTGAAGGACTTCAACTCCCAGAATCCCCCAGCCAGCAAAGCCCCCCCCACACCGGGCTGTTCAGGCAGGAGACCCTGGCCTATACCGTTTCAGACAAATGAATGTCCATTTCTGTTTTTCTGAGAGCCTCCAGTGGATGGAGCGCCCATGACTTCGGGAGGCTATTCAGAGTTAACAGGATAACAAGAGTTGGAAGGGAACCTTGGAGATCATCTAGTCCAACCCCTCCTGCTCAAGCAGGAGACCCTATAGCATTTCAGACAGATGATTGTCCGGTCTCTTTTTGAAAGCCTCCATTGATGGAGCACCCACAATTGGAGGCAAGCTATTCAGAGTAACAAGAGTTGGAAGGGAACCTAGGAGGTCATTTAGTCCAACCCCCCCCCTGCTCAGGTAGGAGACCCTGGCCTATACTGTTTCAGACAAGTGGACCTGTCCAGTCTCTTCTTTAAAACCTCCAATGATGGAGCACCCCCAACGTCTGGAGCCAAGTCGTTCAGTGTAGTAAGAGTTCGAAGGGACCTTGGAGGTCTTCTAGTCCAACCCCGCCCCTGCTCAAGCAGGAGACGCTATATCAGTTCAGACAAATGACTGTCCGGTCTCTTTTTGAAAGCCTCCGTTGATGGAGCACCCAAAGTTGGAGGCATTAATGGAGCACCCACAATTTGAAGCAAGCTATTCAGAGTAACAGAGTTGGAAGGGAACCTTGGAGGCCATCTAGTCCAAGCCCCTGCTCAAACGGGGGATCCTATACCATTTCAGACAAACGGTTGTCCAGTCTCTTCTTGAAAA
The DNA here is from genome assembly GCF_028640845.1 of Ahaetulla prasina. NCBI lineage: Eukaryota > Metazoa > Chordata > Lepidosauria > Squamata > Colubridae > Ahaetulla > Ahaetulla prasina. The sequence continues at coordinate 4,630,343 of NC_080543.1, read as the reverse complement.
CCTCCAGGAATGGAGCAGCCGCAACTTCTGGAGGCAAGTTGTTCCCTTGATTAATTATTGTGACTGTCAGGAAAGTTCTCCTTAGTTCCAGGTTGCTTCTCTCCTTGCTGAGTTTCCATCCGTTGCTTCTTGTCTTGCCCTCAGGTGCTTTGGAGAATAAGCTTGACCCCCTTTTGGGTAGGGGATTATCTGGGGGGGTACCTGCCCTCCCTAATAATCATTGAAAGGATTGCAGAAAGGAAGGGTTTGTCTATGTTTCCTTTTCCCGGATTTTGTGACTGCATGACGTGTTGAGGGCCACCCTCTAGAAAAGTTGACCCTGGACCCATTTGAGGGAAGTGACTTGGAGACTGAAAACTGAAATAGGTGCCTAAAACTTCTGCAGACTGAAACCACCATTTCCTGCCCTATTTATAAAAAAGAACCCCGATGAGGATGTCCTCAGGTTGAACTTGACTGCTTGCAGCTTCATGTCTGCATCTATGCAATTTTCTTGGTATCTGTGCTGCTTTCTTCCCAGATTCTTGCCTTCCCAATGTACCCTTCTATAGATTTCCTGGTGGTCTCCCGTCCATGGGAGGCATTCAGCACTGTTTTGGCATCAGTCAAGTTGTGGTAGCGCTGCTCCTTAACACCTTTCAGTGCTCCGAAAAATGAATTTAAAGAGTTGAAAAGTTTGAACCCTTTCACTCCACGGGCTAGAGAGGGGGGACTTGTAGTTATGGATTCCGTACAGTACAGCTTTAAAAAAAAAAAGAAAGAAAGTAATACTGATGCCATTATTACATGTCTTTCCTACTATCGGACCATTAAATTATACAGAGAGTTAATTTTCTAGTTAAAATTTATGTATGGGGTAGATGATGCCTGCAGTCAAAAGCTCACATTTCCTATCCAACAATGCACGCAGACTCTCATAGCGAGTTCTGGAATTATAGAATATTTTTTAGTATCGGTGGAAAAGACCTAATTTCTACTGCAATTTGGGAACTGAGATTTTTGCAGAAGGATTCTGGATTAAACAAAGCTTGAGCAAAAGCTGCCATTAAAACTAAGTTAGGCATGATATATATATTTTTTTAATTTGCATTTATATCCCGCCCTTCTCAGAAGACTCAGGGAGGCTTACACTATGTATTTAAATACCCAAGCAGGTTGTATGAACACAGAGTTCTACAGTTGTGCATTAAGAAATTCCGCTGATGCGTTTTTACTTTTAAACCTTGCTGATCTGTCTCAGAGGTTTTGAAAAACAAATTAGCAAACTAGCAAGCATATTAAAAGCAACTCACCCTTATAAATATCATGCCTGGTAGCATCTTTTCTGATGGGCGTGGATTTTACTAACCGGACTCAAGTTCGGGAGGGCACATTTCACAGAAACATGGCTTTTAATAAAATACAAGTAGTCCCTGACTTACGACCACAATTGAGCCCAAAATTTCTGTTCTAAGTGAAACAGTTGTTAAGTGAGTTTTGCCCCATTTTACGACATTTCTGGCCACAGATGTTGAAGGAATCACTGCAGCTGTTAAATTAGTCCCGCAGTTGTTAAGTGAATCTGGCTTCCCTATTAACTTTGCTTGTCAGAAGCTCGCAAAAGGGGATCACATGACCCCAGGACACTGCAACCGTCATCAATATGAACCAAGCATCTGAATTTTGTTCACGTGCCCATGGGGATGCTGCAATGTTCATAAGTGTGAAACATAGTCATAAGTCACTGTTTTCAGTGCTATTGTAACTTCGAATGGTCGTAAGTCGAGGACTACCTGTATGTTCATTGAAAAAGATGCTACCAGAATCCTCCTGTTTGTTATTACCATTCCGGGCCATATATTTTTCTACTTCTGCATTGGCTGCCCTTATCATTTTATTTATTTATTTTTATTTTATTAGATTTTTATACCGCCGTTCTCCCGAAGGACTCAGGGCAGTGTACAGCCAAATAAAACCCACAATATACACATTAAAACAAGACTAAAACTGAACATATTACAAAGATGGCCAGAAGTTAAAACAATTTAAAACCCTAAAATACAAATAGCCCCAATTAAAAATTTAATAAAACTTTTAAGACAGTCCCGCTTGAATAAATAGGTGCGTTTTCAGCTCACGGCGAAAAGTCCGAAGATCAGGCACTTGACGTAAACCAGGGGGAAGTTCGTTCCAGAGCATAGAGCTCCAACAGAGAAGGCCCTTCCCCTGGGGGCCGCCAGCCGACATTGTTTGGCGGACGGCACCCTGAGAAGGCCCTCTCTGTGTGAGCGTACGGGTCGGTGGGAGGCATAAGGTAACAGCAGGCGGTCCCGTAAGTACCCGGGCCCTAAACCATGGAGCGCTTTAAAGGTTGTAACCAAAATCTTAAAGCACACCCGAAAGACCACAGGGAGCCAGTGCAGACTGCGCAGGAGTGGTGTTACATGGGAGCAACGAGATGTTTGTGACAATCATCTTTTAGCCCCACCCCCCACCCCTTAAGAAAAAGATGATGATGATGGACAAGGAGAAAGTGAAGCAAAATACTCCTAAAAATTACTGCATTTAGCCATTCCAAAAATTACATCTTGACAAAGGATCAAACATTTATACAGATTCCCATGTCAGTGTGAGATACCCCAAGTAAGTTAGGAAACTGATGTTTAATATTTTACAGTGAGCAAATCACATTCCAGATAGCCGAATCTTATTATTTACCGAAAAATACGTTATTACAGTATTATCTGTTTCTATTACTGCCCTTGTTCTATTGCTGCCCTTGATATTACGAAGAAAATTCTGGGGTAGGATCCAGCGAGTTTGGAGAATGGCGCCTTTTATGAACATTATGAGCGGGAAATTTCATATACTTTATGGCTACAGATACCAAACTCACATTCACTTTCACATCCAGTTCTCTTGTTCTTCCAAATAATGAACAGGTTACGTGTTATGTACTTGGCACAAATGCCGCAGAAGCGAGATATCAAATTATTTTTCATAGACGGTCCTTCAGACTCATGCGGGTCCTTACTTTTCTTCCTCCCATTTCTGCTTTGTGCAGATTACAAGTTCGTTGCTGTACTCGGATGAGGCCAGCGTTGGTGGAGCACCAATTTTAGGTATTCCCCCCCCGAGGCACAGAGGTGAAATGTGGGAAGGCTGAGACAATTTTTCTAGCGATCGCTGATTACAGCGATCAAAGCATTGCAGCGAAAAAGCACAAATTCAACCAACCGGTCTTTTTTCTGTAATCTCTTTGAAGATCTCAAGTACTTATTGGGCAACTAGGGTTGTACATGTGCAAGCTTGTGCTGTCCCAAAGTGCAATCACTGAATCGATATGCGCACGATCGAGGCAAGGAACAATCTGTGACAATCCAGAGTATGCAAGGAGAACCACCCAACTTCCCTATTTTAAATAAAGATGCATAATTGCCGGTACTATTTTTAATACCGGGGAGCCAGTTTGATCCGGAGGTTAAAGAGCTGAATTAGATTCAACCTGGGAGATTTAATCCTGCTTTAGGCAGGTGGGAAGCCAGCTGGGTGACTTTTAGGCTTGTCCCTTTTCTCTTAAGCCTAGGAAGAAAGCAGCGGCAAGCTCCGTCTGGAAAAAAAATGCTGCCAAGAAAACCGCATGGGCTTGTCGGTGCTGCCTGACTTGAAAACGCACCTGTACAAAAGTCGCTTCAGGCTGTGCTTAAATGCGCTGCAACTTTTGGAGTGCCTTGCAGAATTAAGAAATTAGATGAACAACAAATATACGGAGAGGGAGATCTAATTGATAGCGGAGGAGGTTTGGTATGCAATGCCTCAGACGCTTTTCTTCCAGCGTTTACTGCTTGTGGTGGTTACTATTTTTAAGAGGGAGTGGGCCGCTGCAACCTGGGCAGGCTCCCTCAAAAATGTGGCACGTGCCAGCCAAGTACGTAATACCATCTGGAATTTGGTTATCTCACGTGTCCCTTTATTGCCAGGTTCGGCTCTTGACAGAGCGAGACTCACTCGATTACAGGCAGAGGCAGAGCGGGGGTTATGTGCCAGTCTTCCCTCACTTCGGAGACAGAAAAGGGCTTGTTTTTACCACCGAGGGAGCTGAGGTCACATGCCCTAAAGGCGTATCAAAGAGAGAGCCAGTTTTGCGTAGTAGTTAAATTGCTGGACTAGAAACTGGGAGACCGTGAGTTCTAGTGCCACCTTAGGCCTGAAAAATTGCCTGGGCGACTTTGGCCGGATCATCAGGAGACTTTGAGTTCTAGTGCCACCTTAGGTATAAAAGCCAACTGGGTGACTTTGGGCCAACCACCAGGAGATGGTGAGTTCTAGTGCCACCTTAGGTATAAAAGCCAGCTGGGTGACTTTGGGCCAACTACCAGGAGACGGTGAGTTCTAGTCTCACTTTAAGTGTAAAAGCCAGCTAAGTGACTTTGGGCTCATCCTTCTCTGTCAGCCCAAAGTCACTCAGTCACATAATTTATTTATTTAAATCAATCAATCAGTCAATTTTTTTTTTAATTAAATTTTTTATACCGCCCTTCTCCCGAAGGACTCAGGGCGGTGTACAGCCAAAATAAAAACAAAATATATACAGTTAAAACAACATTTTAAAAAAGCAAATTATAAAGGCTGATAATTAAAAATTTAGATTTAAAATTTTAAAATATTAAGAAAACCCAATTAAAATTCATCGCTAATTATGCCAGTCCCGCTTTAATGAATAAATATGTTTTGAGCTCACGACGGAAGGTCCGAAGATCAGGCACTTGACGCAGGCCCGGGGGAAGTTCATTCCAGAGCATCACTGCCCCCACAGAGAAGGCCCTACTCCTGGGGGCCGCCAGCCGACACTGTTTGGCGGACGGCACCCTGAGGAGACCCTCTCTGTGAGAGCGTACGGGTCGGT